>NC_062221.1:45246498-45549528 GCF_902686445.1 Sciurus carolinensis
TGATCCGTCCTTTGCTGAAAGTGGGGTGTTAAAGATACCTCTAAGAAAATATTGCATTACTGGACAGTATGTCTTAGTTGTTCACACTCCATACTACTCCTTTTAATAAAGTGTAGTCCTTTAATGAAGAAGAGGTAATTAGCCTGTATGGCTGACAGTCATTTAGGTATTTGCTTTAGGATGTTTTCTTCAATTGAAAGATAGTGGGAAATAAACCAGCAGTGGCTATTAAGAACTGGCTGGCTTAGTTTTTCATAGAGATAACATTTTCTAAATTACTGAGCTATGATATTGAAAATGAAGGGCAAGCTCCTTTTTGGGTGAAAGTGTTAGATAGCCCTAATGCAGAATCTCATTAAAGCATCTGTCAGGATTCCTCTATTTTACCATCACCTCCCTTTTTTCTGCAAGAAACAACTGTCGTTTTGAGTGAGTGTACTGCCAAAGAGGCATTTACAAATAAATGAAAAATGTCACAATTGATTTCACTTCTTCCAGAATACTATGTGTCAGCTTTGTCACAAACTGTCTTTGTTATTCTCTGTTTTAGATCTCCCAGGTGGACATTGGAAATAACTTTTGATGGTGTAGGGACTTTTCCATGTGACCTCAGGTAAGTCCTCTATTGGTGACCTTTTATAAATATTTGTAAAGCCATTTGAACAGTTAGAGGAAACAAAAACCTTTTTCCCTTTTCTCTCTGTAACTGCTGTTTTTGCCAAAAGCATTTATACTCAATTGTTTGCTTATATAGCTGGTCATTTGGGGGAATTAGTACATGTATTACAAAGCACTGGAAAATTATACAATTATATTTCATATTCTTATCCCTAATACAATGGTTTGTTATTATATTTAATCTAATAATGCAAATAACAGTATTTATTATAAAGAAGACATCTGGCTATTTTCCTATATTTTGAAAAAACAGGTGTCAAAATTTATCTTGAATACATGTCATTCTTATAGTGTGTATATAATTTCATTGATATACATTAATTATTGCCATCACTGTAAACTAGTCCACCAGTAATCTAGGTATCATACTAACATTACTGAAGACTTTGAGTGATATACTCTGCTAAGGAATTATATAAATTAGTTTATGTAAATGCATCACAGTGGTGTTTGAATCCTAAGTTAATATGGATTTGAAAAAAGAGACTAATTAGAAATTGCTAGCAGTTTTTTTATCTTAGATATTAAATTAAAGTAAATCTTCATATAATTATACTTAAAGAGATTTTAATCAGCATAATTAGTTATAGATTGTGCTATCATTTGAGATTATTTAGCTTACTACTGTTGACTATAAAGATCATGGAATGGACTAATTAGCAATATTGTCTTTCTCTTGGAAAACGGAAGTGTAAGCAGTTCACTCATTCATTAAATAAATATTTATCGAGAACCCTTAAGTGCCAGGTACTTTATATTGAGGACTTAATGGTGAAGAATATAAAACTTTTCAAAGTTTTATTGTCTAGTTGGAATCAGTCAGGAAAACAGGCATACAAGACATAGCATGATGGGTAAAACAATATGGATAGTATGGGATATGAGAAATGAGGTGGCCACCTAACCCTGTCTAGGGATCACTTCTTGGGGTGTGACGTGTTAGAAGAAGATGGAAAGATATTAAATTTTGCTTTTAAAGTATTTCATGATGTCTGAAGTATAGTGTTTATGTTAAGGAACAGTATCTGAAGAATTAAGGAAAGGAAGATCATGTCTTCATGAGTCATATTTAGGAATTCAGATATTGTCATGAACATTGGGAGGTAAACTGGAAAGTCTTCAAGAAAGGTTGGTGAAATTCTCAGTGCCAGCTTATATCTTCCTAGATATTAACTAGGAAACATGGGCCACTCTTCCTCCTTTACACCAATATAAACAGAATCTGTTTCCTAGAATATAAGGTCTTAGTGAGCAAGGACATGGTCTAATTCACCTTCATTTCCCAAAATATACTGCAGTGTTTTGTGCATAGCATCCTCTCCATATTTATAGGAGATATTTATAGCGTGGAACCATAAAATGGAATGTAATCATCTGTAAAATATGCAGTTTAACCCACTAGAGGTATCCTTGAATGTTGGCTATGTATGACTAGTACTCTTCTTTCTCTGATCAGTTATCACAAATGGAAAAATTCTTTTTCATGTTTCCTCTTTACTTTTAGATTTACAAAGAGAATCTCCACCAAAGAAAATGAATAAAAAAGTAATTAAAAATAATTTGAAAATAATTATATGTCAATAAAATCTCTCAAAGTGAAGAGAGTTTGGAGAAAACAAAAATAATTGGAGGTAATTATTTACAAAAAGAAGAAATAGTCAATATATATAAGTTTTACATTTAACTCAGTCTAGAAATACATAGAAAAATACATTACAAAAGCTTTCTTCTATATAGAGATAAAAGGGCAATGATCATTAATTAAATATTAAAAGATAAAATGCCGAGGAGATAACTTTAACTTCTTTTGTTAAAAAAAAAGATAATTGAATGATGAGCCTTTAAAAATACAGTGCTATAATTGACAAAACACAAAATTATTTATTGCATAGTGTGAATACTTTGAGTTTACTTAAACTCAGTGTGGACCCTGACTTTCTTAAAATTGTAAAATTCTCCATTCTAGAGACCTTTCTCTGACTCAGTTTTCTGGGATTATTTCTTTAAAATATACTATTTTATGACTACCTTCCTGCCAGAATTCCTTGAAAGCATTGGAGTGTGTGTGTGTGTGTGTGTGTGTGTGTGTGTGTGTAAGCCCATAAAATTCTAGAAGGATTGTGAACCCTCTTCCTAGGCTACACAAAATAGCATATCATATCAGCTCTCAGTTTGTTTTTTTTAATAGCAATTTTTTCATTATTCTAGTTGGTTATACATGACAGTAGAATGCATTTTGACACATTGTACACAAATGGAGCATAATTTCTCATTCCTCTGGCTGTACATGGTGCTAAGTCACACCAATAGTGTAATCATACATGTATATAGGGTAATAATGTCTGCCCATTCTACTGTCCTTCCCATCTCCACCACCCAACCCCTCCCATCACTCCCCTCTGCATAATCCAAAGTTTATTCATTCTTTCCTACCCAACCCCTACTATGGATCAGCATTCCCTTATCAGAGAAAACATTTGTTTGGCCTTTGGTATTTTGGGATTCGATTATTTCACTTAGCATGATATTTTCCAGTTCCATCTATTTACCTGCAAATGCCATAATTTCATTCTTTAAGGCTGAGTAATATTCCATTGTATATAGGTACCACATTTTCTTTATCTATTTATCTATTGAAGGGCACCTAGGTTGGTTCCACAGTTTAGCTATTGTGAATTGAGCTGCTATAAACATTGATGTGACTACATCACTGTAGTATGCCGATTTTAAGTCCTTTGGGTATAAACTGAGGAGTGGGATAGCTGGGTCAAATGGCCATTCCATTTCCAGTTTTCTGAGGAATCTCCATACTGCTTTCCATAGTGATTGTGATACCACTGTTTACCGGTGACGAGTTCTGCTTTCTCAAATGTAGAAGTTTGAACATTAGAGAAGCACGCCAAGGCAAGCGTATTAAGCAGGTTTTCTTTAAAGGAAATAATACAGACTTCTCCCAGGAGGGAGAAGGGGGCCATGGCTGATGTTCTAGAGTCCCAAAAAGTGAGCACAGCCTACATCTTTTATAGTTTAGGGTCTCCTTTGTTCTGTTCTCTCCTAGCTATCTCTCCTTCCTGCCTATGTGATGAGGCCCAGGAGTTGCTGGTGACATAGCAAAAAAGGTGAACAGCAGATGGCAGGGGGTGGGCCAAACTGATTCAGGCAGGTAGGGGCCCAGGGGACATTAATTAGCAGCTCCTTCCCTATAGTCCTTAACTGGAGCAGGTAAATTTGGTAATCAATGGGCTCTGGAGATCCTTGACATTACATTCTCTCAGGGGCAGTCTCCAACTTCCAAAGGCAGATGGTTTTCATGGCCTGCATTTCCTTGATTTGACCTGATTCCCTATGTCTACACTAACTGCCTGTCCCCAATTCTGGCTTCAGTTGCACCAATTTGCAATCCCACCACCAATGTATGAGTGTATCTTTTTCTCCTCATTCTTGCCCACCCTTATTATTGCTTGTGTTCTTGATAATTGCCATTCTGATTGGAGGGAGATAGTAGTTTTGATTTGCATTTCTCTAATTGCTAGAGATGATGAACATTTTTTTATATGTTTGTTGATCAAATATATATCTTCTGTGAAGTGTCTGTTCAGTTCCTTAGCCCATTTATTGATTAGGTTATTCGTTTTTTTGGTGTTAAGTTTTTTTGAGTTCTTTATATATCCTCAGTGTTCTGTCTGAGGTGCGTGTGGTAAAAATTTTCTACCATTCTATAGGCTCTCTCTTTATGTAATTATTTCCTTTGTTGAGAAGAAGATTTTAAGTTTGAATCCATCCCATTTATAGATTCTTAATTTTACTTCTTTTGCTTTAGGAGTTTGTTAAGGAAATCAGGTTCTGAGTTGACATGATAAAGATTTGGGGCTACTTTTTCTTCCGTTAGGCAGAGTCTCTCTTTTAGTACCTGTCTTTGACTGACTTTAACTTGATTTTTGTGCAAGGTGAGAGACAGAAGTTTAATTTCATTTTGTTACATATGGGTTTCCAGTTTTCCCAGCACCATTTGTTGCTATCTTTTATCCAATAAATGTTTTTGGTGCCTTTGTCTAGTATTAGATAACCATATTTATGTGGGTTCGTCTTTGTGTCTTTTATTCTGTACCATTGGTCTACATTTCTATTTTGGTGCCAATACCATGCTATTTTTGTTACATTGCTCTGTAGCATAGTTTAAGTTCTTGTATTATGATGCCTCCTGCTTCACTCTTCTTGCTAAGGATTGCTCTGGCTATTCTGGGTCTCATATTTTACTTTTCCAAATGAATTTTATGATTGCTTTTTCTAGTTCTATGAGTAATGTCATTGGGATTTTAATAGGAGTTGCATTAAATGTGTATAGCACTTTTGGTAGTATGGCCATTTTGACAATATTAATTCTGCCTATCATAAAAGAGCATAGAGAGCATCTTCTAAGGTCTTCTTCAATTTCTTTCTTTAGTGTTCTGTAGTTTTCACTGTAGAGGTGTTTCACCTCTTTTGTTAGATTTATTTCCACATATTTTATTGTTTTTGAGACTATTGTGAATGGGGTAGTTTTCCTAATTTCTCTTGCAGCAGATTCATTTCTTATGTATAGGAATGCATTTGATTTATGGTGTTGATTTCAAATCCTGCTACTTAGCTGAATTAATTTATGAGTTCTAGAGGTTTTCTTTTAGAACTTTTTTGATCTTCTAAATATAGAATCATGTCATTGGCAAGTAGTGATAGTTTGAGTTCTTCTTTTCCTTTTCATATCCCTTTAATTTCTTTCATCTGTCTGATTGCTCTAGCTAGAGTTTCAAGGACTCTATTGAACATAAGTGGTGAAAGAGGGCATCTCTATCTTGTTCCAGTTTTTGGAGGGAATGCTTTCAATTTTTCTCCATTTAGAATGCTGTTGGCCTTAGGCTTAGCGTAGATAGCTTTTACAACGTTCAGGTATATTCCTTCTATTTCTAGTTTTTCTAGTGTTTTGAACATGAAGAGGTGCTGTATTTTGTCAAATGCTTTCTATGCATCTTTTGAGATAATCATATGATTCTTGTCTTTAAGCCTTTTGATGTGATGTATTAGTTTATTGATTTCCATATGTTGAACCACCCTGCATCCCTGGGATGAACCCTACTTGATCATGGTGCACATCTTTTTAATATGTTTTTGTATGCAATTTGCCAGAATTTTATTGAGAATTTTTGTGTCCATGTTCATCAGGGATATTGGTCTGAAGTTTTCTTTCTTTGATGTGTCTTGTCTGGTTTTGGTATTAGGGGGATACTAACCTCATAGAATGAGTATGGAAGGGTTCCCTCCTTTTCTATTTTATGGATTAATTTGAGGAGCATTGGTGTTAATTCTTCTTGGAAGGTTTTGTAGAACTCAGCCATGAATCTGTCTGGTCCTGGGTTTTTCTTGTTTGGTAGGCTTTTGATGGTGTCTTCTATTTCATTGCTTGAAATTGATTTGTTTAAATTGTGTAAGTCCTCCTGTTCAGTTTGGGTAGATTATATGTCTATAGAAATTTGACAATGTGAGATTTTATAGTTTATTTGAGTATAAATTTTCAAAATAGTTTCTAATTATCTTCTGTATTTTAACTAGTGTCCATCATGATATTTCCCTTTTCATCACGAATTTTTATTAATTTGAATTTTCTCTCTCTTTCTCTTTGTTAGTGTGGCTAAGTGTTTATCAATTTTGTTTATTTTTTTCAAAGAACCGACTTTTTGATTTGCCAATTTTTTCAATTATTTCTTTTGTTTCGATTTCATTGGTTTCAGCTCGGATTTTAATTATTTCCTGTCTTTTACTGTTTTTGGTGTTGATTTGTTCTTCTTTTTCTAGGGCTCTAAAATGTAATGTTAGGTCATTTATTTTTTGACTTTTTATTCTTTTAATGTACAGTTCAATTCAGTGAATTTTCTTTGAGCACTGCCTTCATAGTGTCCCAGAGATTTTGATATATTGTATTGGTGTTCTCATTTACCTCTAAGTATTTTTTTTTTATTTCCTCCCTAATTTCTTCTGCTATCCTTTGGTCATTCAATAGCATGCCATTTATTCTACAGGTGTTGGAGTAACTTCTATTTTTTATTTTATCATTGATTTCTAGTTTCATCCCATTATGATCTGATAGAATGCAGGGTAGTATTTCTGGTTTTTTTTTATTTTTATTTTTTATTTGCTGAGAGTTGCTTTGTGGCATAACATATGGTCTATTTTAGAGAAGGATTCATGTACTGCTGAGAAGAAAGTGTATTCACTCGATGATGGATGAAATACTCTATATTTGTAATTTAAGTCTAAATCACTGATTACATTATTTAGTTCTATAGTTTCTTTGTTTAGTTTTTGTTTGGAGAATCTATCCAGTGGTGAGAGAGGTGTGTTAAAGTCACCCAGTATTATTGTGTTGTGTGGTCTATTTGATTCTTGAAATTGAGAAATGTTTGTTTGATGAATGTAGAGGCTCCATTGTTTGGAGCATATATATTTATGATTGTTATGTCTTGTTAATGTATGATTCCCTTAAGCAGCATGAAATATCATTCTTTATCCCTTCTAACTAACTTTGATTTGAAGTCCACGTTGTCTGATATAAGGATGGAAACCCCTGCTTGTTTACACAGTCCATGTGAGTGATATTTTTTTCTCCTTCAGTTTGTGGGTGTCTTTTCCTAGGAGGTGAGTCTCTTGAAGGCAGTATATTGTTGGGTCTTTTTTTAAATCCAATCTGTCAGTCCGTGTTTTTTATTGATGAGTTTAGGCCATTAATATTCAGGGTTATTATTGAGATTTAGATGTATTCCTGGTCATTTTGGTTTGTTTTTGGTTTTTAACATGATTTATTTTCTCCTTTGATTGACTTTTTCTTTAGTGTGATTCCTTTGCTGGTTTTCTTTTTTTCTTTTTCTTTTTTTTAACTTCCTCCTCATGGAATATTTTGCTGAGAATGTTCTATAGTGCAGGCTTTTTAGTTGTTAATTATTTTGTTCATCATGGAAGGTATTTATTTCATCTTCAAATCTGAAGCTTAATTTTGCTGGATATAAAATTCTTGATTCATATCCAATGTTTTCAAAGCTTGATATATGCCATTCCAGGACCTCCTGGCATTGAGGGTTTGGGTTGAGAAATCAGCTGAAATCTGAATTGGTTTCCCCCTATATGTAATTTGATTTTTTTCTCTCACAGCCTTCAAAATTCTATCCTCATTCTACATGTTAGTCATTCTCATTATAATGTGCCTTGGTGTGGGTCTGCTCTAATTTTGTATATTTGGGGTCCTGTAAGTCTCTTATAGTTCATTTTGCATTTCATTCTTTAGATTTGAGAAGCTTTCTGATATGTGATTGAAGAGATTGTTCATTCCTTTGGTTTCTATCTTCATACCTTTGTCTATTCCAATAAGTCTTAAATTTGGTCTTTCATGTATCCCATATTTCTTGAAAGTTTTGTTTCATGGTTTCTTACCATCTTCTCTGTGTAGTCAGCTCTTTTTTCAAGAGTACATATTTTGTCATTATTGTCTGAGTTTCTGTCTTCAAAGTGATCCAGTTTGTTAGTGGTACTGTCCATTGAATTTTTAATTTGGTTTATTGTTTCCTTCATTTCAAGGATTTCTGCATGATTCCTTTTCATAATCTCTGCCTCTTTATTGAAGTTATCTTTCACTTCCTGTATTTTCTCTATGATATCATCCTTTATTTCAAAGAACACTAATTATGTATTTTCTAAACTTTTAATCTAATATTTCTTCTACTGTGTTATCTATAAATTTTATTGTTGGAACATCTTGGTTTGTTTGAGGGCTTTGTTCCCTTTTTTTTCATGTTGTTTGTGTGTCTTCTCATCTTGTGGTATGGATTCAGTACAGTACAGTTTCTACCCTATAGTCTTATAGTGTCCCTATATTCTAGTACCTCACCTTTAATGGGGAGACCAATAGTAACAGCACCCAATGCAAACAATATACAACCTTAAACCAAATGATTCCTTTTAAGGTGTTTACAGTTTTGTCACAATAAACAGAAATGATGTGTTCAATTACTGTTTACAATATAAACAGGAAATTTGCTAAGTGGGTTTACAGTTTCAAATGATGGAACAGAAGTAGTGTAAGATATAATGTTTATAAGGGATGTGAGAAGGTAGGAGTAAAAATTTATAATTAGAGTGAGGGAGGAATTAATAGAGGTTGGCTATCGGTATGAGAGAAGTGAGAACGAGGATCTAGTGAGACAGATAGGTGAGTGAAAAAATATATACAAATGTTTAAAAAAAGTAAAAATGTAAAAAAATGTAAGAATACACAACAAAACTGTAATATACTATTCAGACATCCCATTCCTCAATAAATTGATGCATGGATAATATTTGGATTCAAAAATGGTAGAGGTTTGAGAGAGAGGGTGAAAAAAAACCAGACGGAATGTCTCAATGGAAAATTAAATGATTGCTTCTGTTGGCTTTCAAAATACCTCAGCTTCCCTTTTCTGCTGATAGGTAGGATTTTCTGAAGTTTGATGTTAGCTCCAGTCTGGTGGGTGCCAGACCAGTTGAATGGGGTGAGCTGATATCAAGATACCCTCACATCCTCTTCCAGTTTTTCACTCATTGTAGCTGGCTCCTTCCATCCCTGTGCACTTCAGGACTCACTGAGCTGGAGAGAACCCAGTTTTCTCCAGTTTCTTCAACATTTGCTCCCCCCAGGGAATTGCCCCTAGTCTCTGGCTTTCCACAAGCTTTTCAGACCAGACTGGCCCATGTAAACCCAGTTGCAATCTGATGGACCTGGACTTCATCTTCCCCAGACTCTGCCTTGTTGCATTCCCAAGATCTCAATGCCTTTTCAACTTGCAGAGAGACCACCAGGGATGCATTCACATAAAGGAGTGACCCTGCAAAGAGGCAGCCAGATTGCAGCCCCTAGCACATCTAGCAGAAAGACCTCAGATGCAACCGGACCTACAGGTACCCCAATACATCTCCAGACCCTGGCAGTGTCCCCAGAATGAGGTATCCGTATCTCCAGATGATGATAGTGGTGGCGTCCACAAACCTGCAGGCCCTAGCCAGTGTCCCAAGATGGCGGGAGCCACATGTAACCAAACCTGTGGATACTGTGACATTGGACTTCCAGGCAACAGAGGCAGTGAGTGATCAGCTGGTTGTTTGTGGGTGATCTGTAGGCTAATGGCAAGGGATCAACAGGTTTATGTCCAGCGTGGGTGGTGGGTAGGTGAAAGGCGAGTAGGCAAGAGGCAGGCAAACAGGCAAATAGCTGGTGATAGGCTGTGGTCAAAGAGTGATCTGTGTTCAAAAGGCAGGCAATATGCTGGCAGATGGTAGGTGATCACAGTGGAGGAATGGGGGATAAATAGCAGGGGACTTGTGGGCAGCAAGACTGCCTCCTAGAGAAATAGTATTTTCTCTGCTTGAATCCCAAGTCATGGAGCAACAAGGAATGCAGTCTTTCTCTTGTCTGCCATCTTGGATCTCCTCTCAGGTTTTTTTTTTAATGGAGTAGGGAAAAAGTGTCATAAACTGGTAGTTTTGATAATCTCAATAGTTTTTCTAGATCACTTAAAATATTTTGTTTTCCAAAGGCAAATAACTGAAAAAATATAAAACCTAGCTATATAGAATATTCAAGCAATAAAGAAACTGTAAGCAAGGGTGCAAAGAAGCATCTGTCAAGCTCAGAATAAGTGATCATTGCCCTGCCGTTCACAGGGGTTGCCAAGTGAAGAGGAAACAGTTTTGCCAAGTGAAGAGGAGACAGTTCTGAAAGACATGCTTCCTGTTACTTTATAATAATGGGCATTTGTCTGTCTTGCTATCAGTCAAAATACAGGTTAGAATAGCCAGATTTTTAAAACATAATATACAGTCAAAAGTAGCAGAAATAAGAATAATAGAAGGCATGTCAATTGCCTAGTGTTCCATGACACATAGTCACACTGAGCCCTAAGAACTTTATAAGAAAACTTGGTGTAGGAGTTTGTCCCCACCCTTCCAGATCAACACTTGGTCTGAACTAACTCATGGTGTCTGATCTATTAACTACCACACATTTCTGGTCAATAGCTGGTCCAGGTGAAATAACTTACAAATGAGAAAGTTTGAATTATAGTGACACCTGAACATTTTCAAAATCCCACAAGTTGTTTTTTTTTTTTTTTTTTTTTAGCAAAAACATGACCCTCTGTCTTTAAAAGTAAATATATAGTTATTTAAAAGTAAATAACTATTAAGAGTCCACACTTTGATTATTTCCTTTATGTAAAAGAACCCAAATAAACCATCCAGAAATCTACGACATTTCATCAGATACAACACCTTTAAACAGCAAATAAGAATGTGTAATATATGACAAAAAGTGATTATTTCACTTACTGTTTTTTTAAAAAAAAGAGCTCAAACAAATTAGAAAAACCCCACTAATTCCTTAAATATTTGGTATAGGGAATTCAACCACAAGTTCACAAAATAGTATCTTGTAGTAAACCAAACCAAACAAAACAAAAGAAAAAAATGCAGAAGATGTGGCC
Organism: Sciurus carolinensis; assembly: GCF_902686445.1. Lineage (NCBI taxonomy): Eukaryota > Metazoa > Chordata > Mammalia > Rodentia > Sciuridae > Sciurus > Sciurus carolinensis. The sequence continues at coordinate 45,257,715 of NC_062221.1, forward strand.
AGTCCTGCCAGAGGGATCTGTAACACCTGGGCTTTTGGTCCAGGGCTGGCTGCGGGATGGGCCAGGTGGTAGTAGCAGTATGAAGCACAGACTCCCTTGCTTGGGGTCATTTCCTAGGCTTACACTGTCTGTCAGTTCCCTTCTTTTGCTTCCACCCCCTGACTCTGACAACACCTGTTCTATAGCATTTCCTTGGCAGAAAGCCTCAATGTACATTTTAACAAACTTCGTGCCAAATTTTCTCTTTCAGTTACTAAAGGTAATTGTTTAAAAAATGTGCATAGCAAATGGGACAAAATAAGACTGCTGTATGAAGGCTAGGGTAGTCAAGTACACTTTGAGCAGGGAGATTTGTATGTTTCACACACAACGTGGAAGCTGGCTTGTTGACCAGGAAAACTGTTTTTAATTGTCTTTTCAAGGGGGTATAAATCTTCTCCACCCTGTTCCTGCTAACTTACTCAATTTTGCTTCTGTTTTCTCTTAATAGAGTTATGTAAATTTCCAGGAACTGAGACAAAAACAGTTCTTTTGTTTTAGGACAAAGCTTCTTTCCAGAAAGACAGTGTGACTCTTGACAACTTGTTGCCTGGAGACAAGGGACCTTACATGTCAGTTTTCTAAATGAGAGATATTTTTAATTTCTCTAAAATAGATTAAGTAGCTATAGCGCATCTATGTACCTTTTGCCATATGGAGATAGAAAGGGAGAATTAGAATAAAGCATTCCTCAAAGCTGGAATGACAGTTTCTGATTGGGGCACATATTTGTTCTACTGGAAGTAAGGTTTTGCATCCAGTAAAACCAAAACTTTTCTCACATTTCTTTCTTATCATAGTGTTCTTCTTTACTTCAAAACTGTGACTGGATATTTATTCCTGAAATATTAAAATTCAGGTAACATGAATTTCAAAGAAACACTTTCTGAAGCCCCTTCCTCTCAATACCTGTTATGCCACATTTTAAATTCCATTTCATTTTAATTGGTAAAAAAGGAAAATATAAATTATGAAGAAAATTTAGTGACAAATTCTGTTACAAACATTTTTATTACCCATATATCTAAATAGTCTTTTAAAAATTTTTATACACTGATTTATTTTCTTCTAAATTGGAAAATTGGAATGTGAGACAACATATCTTGATATGTACTAAAGCACAGATTCATGTCAGGAAGATGAAAAGTAATGGTTAAATAACATGAAGGCTATAATCTAGGGATCTGACAGATTTATAAGTACAATATGTTTATTTTAATAAATTTAAAGTGGGTTAATCAATCAATCATTCAACATATCCAGAGTCTGTGGCATGTGCATTAAAATGCATTGTATTCTATGAAACATCTCTTAAAAAGCAGTTAATCAGAAAACATTAACAGAGCTTCATTTATGATTTTAATCTCTGTGGAATATTGAGGAGTTCAGTATGTTTCCTGCTATCTGCAACTATTTACAATTGTAAGAAAATAAAATAGTGAAAAGACAATACATAATTAGAGAATAGGAGCATGTTTAAATAGGTGCTGTGAGGAGAAGACAGTGTTTGTGAGCCATCAGTAAAGAGTTAAGCGTGTGCAGTATAGTTTTCAAGGAAGACATTTTAGAGTGATAGAGCTCGAGCTGGACTATGACAGATGGGGAGAATTTAGGTAAATCGAAGAGAAAAATAGAAAGCTTTCTGTGATGACTGAACAGCAGGATCCATAGAGATTGTTGCTTTTCAGGTTATGTTAGGGAGAATGACAGTGTAAGAAGAAATTAGTGACTAGAACAGAGGATTTTTCCTGAGAGTTATCTGATGTGAGGAAAAATAGGTGGAGTCAGGGTCTCCAAAGCCAGGCTCTACCTTTAAACCCAGGCAATGGACTGTTGCAAGTTCTTAAACTGGGAAGGCCATTATGATGGCATGGTTTTCTGAGAAATCAACCTGAGCTGACTAGAGGCAGGATGCTTGGCTTGGAAGTTGTGGACATTATGCACGAGGAGAAGTAGGCTGAATTACAGTGGTGATAGGGCGAGTAAATGAAGACATACAGTCTAAGTAATTAAGCTGTATTTTACTGATACTTATTTCTTATTTACAAATATAGTACAACAATTAACTCATTCCAGAGACAGTAATTAGCAATCAGGTTAAATTACTTTGATTACCTCTTTTACACTTAATGAAAAACATTTTAAGAAAGCTGCTTTCTAAGATGTTTTATAGACTATTCCCTACACAGTTTTTCTTTTGCTCTCCTCCATTCCTTCCCCCTCCTGGCACTTCCCTCAGCCTTTGTTCTCTGTCCTTCTCTCTTCCATTTTGTCTTATAAAAGAATAAAATTTTAAGATGGGATTAAGTTAATTTTTAATAATTATTTTATGGGAGTATTATATACAAACAGTTTTAAAATGAAAATAAATAAGCATCTAATATCTCTTTCATTCTCCACACCCTAATCCAGGTCTGCTCCTAATAATTACCATTTTTAACTGCTCTGTTTTTTTTCTTCTGACAGTTCTGTGTTATTATAGTTATTTCTTGTTTTTAAAATTGATTTATATTATTCACTGATCAGTTGTTTTCTTGGTTGAAAATTTATATTTTTAAGATCTCATACTCAGCAGTCCCAACTATGTTTCTTTCATTTTACTTCAACGATTTCACAGTTGTTTGTGAAATTAGTAGTATTTACATATCTGTATGACCATTGTTTGAACCAAGACATATATTGTGATTTTAAAAATTTGGATTAGGTAGCGGGGACTGAAGGGAAGGGAGGGAGTGGAGGAAAGATAATAAAATGAATCGGACTTTATTACCGTATGTGCATATATGATTACATAATCAGTGTGATTCTACATGATGTACAACCAGAAAAATGAGGAGTTATACACCATTTGTGTACGATGTGTCAAAAAGCATTCTACTATCATGTATAACTAATTAGAACAAATTTTAAAAAATAAAAAAATGTATTTCTCACACATTTAAAAAAGATGTCTTGGAGTTAATACTTTGCTGGGGTTTTTTTTTTTTTTTTTTTTTTTTTTGTTCTTGTTTAGTTTTCTGTATATCTATTATATCTTTTGCTATTTGTTCCCAAATGTCCTTTAACATATGTAACAAAACTATTAAACGATTATAAATAAATGTTCTAAATTATCTGTTTAATGTGAAGATCTATTAGCTATATTAACTATCTTTTGATTTTTTTCTTTTGTTTTGATTTTGGTTTTGGCCTGGAGGTATTTCTATTGCAATTCTTCATTGTCTGGCACCAATTTCAGCCATTATTTCTAGGCCAGACAACTGTCACCTTGGAACTTGTCTGCTTTTATGTATTAGGATTTTATGTCACCAGCATCCAGTACTTTCTAGTAAAGGAGACCTGGGAAAGTTTTTTCCCTCCTTACAGGCTTAAAATATCTTTATTTTGCCCTCCTGCTTGATGGATGGTTTTGTTGAACATAGATAGGCATCTTCTTCTGAGAATTTTGAAGCCTCTATAATTCTTGTAGTATTTCCATTGCAAAGTCAAAGGCCATTCTGAGGGTTAGTGTTTCCCAGAAAAAAATTATGATCTCTTTGCTTAATATCTGTGTGTCTTTTCAAAGCAAACTTATAGTTTGGTAATTTTCTATTGTTATTGTTAGCTTTATTATTTTGATTTTTCTTCCTCCTGATTTATTTCTCAAACTCCTGTGAGTAAACTTCTGGCCATCCTGGATTAATTTTTTGAAATTTTTCTCTGTATTGTCCATTTCCCTTTGTTTTTGGTGAGTTTCTTGACTTTGTCTTCTACCATAATTTCTGTTATAGGGACTCTAATTTTTATTTGTTATGTTCAGTTCTTATTTTGTGTATTAATTATATTTTATTGAAATCTTTCTCATTCTGCATTCTTTTTCCTCCTGGTTCCCTTTTATTCTGTTTGTTTCAGTTGGAGGCATTTCTTACTTATCTAAGAATCTTTAAACACCCACTTTAAGAATGAAACTTGAGCTGGGCGTGGTGGTGCATGCCTGTAATCCCAGCAGCTCAAAATGCTAAGGCAGGAGGGATCAAGAGTTCAAAGCCAGCCTCAGCAAAAGTGAGGTGCTACTCAACTCAGTGAGACCTTTTCTCTAAGTAAAATACAAAAAAGAGCTGGGGATGTGGTTCAGTGATCAAGTGCCCCTGAGTTCAATCCCCAGTACCAAAAAAAGAAAAAAAGCTGAAAACTATATGCTTAGGTCAGATTTGTTTTTTGATGAGTGTCCCTAAAGAATAGACATTGACAGGGCTTGCCATTTTCAGATTCAGATGATCTTTTCTCTAAGAGTGGAGGAAACGGATAGAAGGTAGAGTTGAGACATAGGAAGGGAATAAGATTCCTACAATCCAGTATGTATGCTTTGCTTAATTCCTTTGTTTTAGCTCTCCATCTGGTGTTCCCAAGTTTGGGAGATTCTGGCTCATTTTTTTCCTAGGACAGGAACATCCACTCTCTTATTGTGGGGAAGCAGAGGGAAAAAGGGAATCAACTCTCTATCTTCTGGTTCTATAGTCAAAAAAGGGGACTTTATTCAAGCATTCTACTAGTCCCTCTATTTTTAACTCTGCAGTTCTCTTCTGATTTCTACAACATCTGGTACTCCAAATGCTGAAACAAACTCTTGTAGAAACTCTCATAGATTCTGTCATGAAAATCGACTTCTTACTGCCTTATTTCTTCTCCTGTGGACTTAAGCTGTACCTTGTGTTCTGCTATTTCAGTTCCCATCCTATTCTTTTTCTCTCTTGTAACACATTTTGAAATTTCCTAATTATTGTTACCCCTTTCCTTTTTCATTATCTTCACATTTTTTAGTATTTTCTTAAAATTTCTCTATTCTTATTTTAGTTGGATTTTGGGATGAAGAAAACATAAAGATGAATTTAACCAGAAAATTTTCTTTATTACCAAAGAAGGAGACTTATATCATTCATCAGATTGATTAGCCATTATAGGTTCATAAATTTAATTTTATGACATGGGGCTCAAAACTATGTATTTTTTTCTGTATAGGTATTGCTCAAGATCACTTTGACCCAACTACAATAGCAGTCATGTAATTGTAAAATCAAAATAATAGTAATTAACAAAGAATACCAATTACTGCCATTCGTTGTCATGGTTATTGAAGTTATATACATTTTTAGCTATTTTCAAACCTAGGAAAGGAGCTATTTCTCCCATTTTAGTAATGAAGATACAGTCAAAATGGGGTAATCATCCAAGTTCATCCATCTCATTAGGTGTGATACTCTATTTTTCCCTCAGGTCTGTGTGACTCTTGCAGGGAAGTTCACACTTTCCCCTTGGTGGCTCAGTAATTGAATCTATTCAAACAAACTGAAAATAGATTAACATGGAGAGGCATCCAAATTTATTGATAGTCATATGTGCATGGAAGCCATACAAACTACAAAATTCTATGAAGGACCAGATGTTTGAGGCTTAAGTACCTTCTTCATAAGATAAGGGGAGTTGGGAAAGCTGGCATTTTCAGAGGGTAGTGAATGGTTTTTAGGGTGAAACATTGGGTGGGACTCAGTTAGCTGCTTTTTTGCCACTGTGACCAAAAGACTGACAAGAACAATTAGAGGAGGAAAAATTTATTTTGGAGCACCCAGCTTTAGATGTCTCAGTCAATAAATGGCCAACCTCAGTGCTCTGTGCCCAAGGTGAAGCAGAACATCATGATAGAAGAACTTGGTAGAGGAAAGTAGCTGGGGAACTACTGGCCCCAGGAAGCAGACAGAGACCTGTCCACTCTCCAGGGACAAAATATATACCTCAAAGACATATCCCCAATGACTCATCTCCTCTAGCCATCCACATCCTATTTTTCTACAGTTACCACCCAGTTAATCCCTATCAGGAGATTAACACACTGATTGGTTAAGGCTCTCAATACCCAATCATTTCACCACTAAACTTTCTTATATTGACTCACACATGAGCTTTGGGGAGACACCTCATAGCTAAACCATGACAAGGACCAAAGTAAAGACAATGGCCTGGAATAACAGTCCTCTTGGCTTTAGTGTGGATTGCTAATGTTGTAATGTTGTATTTCCCTCGGAGATTTTTTTTTCAGTGCTGGGGATCCAACCCAGGGTGTTGTGCTTAGTTTGACAAGTGCTTTGCTAATGAGCTATATACCTAGTCAAAGGTAGATTAGGTCTTTTGGTAGATGAGGGGACTTCAGAGAAAGTCCTCCCCTGCATATGCTGCTCCCCATGTACTTTAAGTCAGAAGTCTGAAGTGATATACTTTGGGATTTTATTTTTTGAATCCCAATACTCTGAATCCCATACTTTCTTTCCCTTTTTGCTTTCTCTCTCTCTCTCTCTCTCTCTCTCACTCTCTCATTTGTGCTGGAATTGAACCCATGGTCTCATGCATGCTAAGTATGTGTGCTACCACTGATCTATACCCCCAGCCTAAATTCCACACTTTCTGATATTATTTATTTAAAAAAATTTTTTTTTTCTAGAGCTACGGTTCTGAGTCAAGTGGCATTATTATAAAGTTGGAGAAGATAGTTAAAGTTCATATAACTGCAAAGTAAAGGAAATAACAATTGTGAATACATTTTGATATGATCTCTCAAGCCTTTCAATATATGGCATTTAAACTAAATATCAAAATACTAAATTACAAAGGAATTAAAATTGCTTCACTAGATTGTATTTGCAGATGTCACCACACTCTTGAAGTATAAAGTTAGAGGTTGATAAAGAACCCCCTTCCTAAATTGCTGAAACACAAATATGTACAATCTTTTGGGAAAATTGTTTGGCAGTGTGTATCAAAAGCCTTTAAAAAGTTGACAACTCTGATGATGACATCTATTTATAGAAATATCTTCTAAAAAAGGAAATCTGAAATGTTACTAAAAAAGAAGATAAATCTTCAAAATGATGATGTTCATTGTGTCTGTGTAAGTGTAAATTTACAAACAGCCTAAGTTCCTGCAATGAAATAACTTTTAAATAAATTATGATGAAGCCATAGGATAGAGTATTATATAGTCGTTAAATGTTTTTAAAAACATTTTTTATTACTTTTTATTCATTCTAATTAGGCATATATGACAGTAGAATGCATTTATATATTTTGATAGGTTATACACAAAGGGAGTGTAATTTCTCATTCTTCTGATTGTACAATGTTGGAGGATCACATCGGTCATACAGTCATACATGTACATGAGTCAGCAATGTCTTCTTCACTCTACTGTTCTTCCCATCCCTAGGCTTCTTCCCCTTCCTTCATTCCCCTCTACCTAATGTAAAATAACTCTTTTCTTCCCCACTTATGGTGAATTAGCCTCCACATATCAGAGAAAACATTTGGCCTTCGGTTTTTTGGGTTTGGCTCATTTCGCTTAGCATGATATTCTCCAACTCCATCCAAAAGCATTTTTAAATATTACATGGAATATCTAGTTTGATAAGTGAAAAAAGCACACAGAAAATTTTATTCATACAGTACTACAAAGAAGGTTAAAATTCACATTATGTATAGAAAAGTGACTAGAAGAAACAATAAACTGCTGATAGTTTTTGTTTTCCATTCTCGAATTACAGATGTTTTAAATGTTCTCCAGGATGTTATTATTTCCAGATTTCTTAAAATAACTATGTATCACTTTAATAGTAAAAAAAAGTATATAGTTTTAAAAATACTTAAAAGAAAAGCAGGGGCTGGGGTTGTGGCTCAGTGGTAGAACACATGCCTAGCACATGTGAGGTCCTGGGTTCCATCCTCAGCACCACAAAAAAATAAATAAATAAACTAAAGGTATTATGTCCAACTACAACTAAAAATTAAAAAAAAAAAAAAAAGAAAAATGGGTTGGTAGTTTGCCTCCCATGTACAAGACCCTGAGTTCACTCTCCAGCATCACAATAAAAACCCCCAAAACAAAACAAACAAACAAACAACAACAACAAAAACCTAGGAAAAAAAACTGGTATCTTGTTGGTGGAATTAAGTATAGTTGACTTTTTTTGTTCCTTCCTTTCCTTCATATTACCATTTGTACCATCTGGGGATAGATCTAATGGCATAGAATTGAACTCTTTCCTATTCTGGATTATTATTAACAATTTCCTAATTGAGGAAAGTAACTGATGCAGGACATTTATGTTGCCCTCTTTTTTTGATTTCCTGATTCCATTCTCCCATCTTCTATATCTCAAGCATTCACCAATGAATTTATTTATGATGCTATTGTATATTATCTAGCATAAATATGAATTATGCATTAGTTAGAGCTGCTTTCTGAAATAGTGTATGAAAATTTATTAAAGTTTCTTAACTGTTCTAGATAAGAAAAGTTAAAGTTCTAGCTTGGTTATATACCTAGTAAATAGTGAATAAAGAGAGTGAATAAAAAGTAAGGGTAAAAATCATCCTGATTTCCTATAATTAATATTGATCTAGCTTTTAGATATTTTCCTAGGTAAACAGTCATTTTTATGTAATTTAATTACTAATTACAGTGATTTTAAACACCTGGACTCCCTTTGCAGTATCTATAAAAATCTTCAGCAAATAAGAATTGATGCATGCATAATGTTGCAATTGTAATGAAAGGGGTAGGATCTAGATATACATTTATTTAACTTTATTAATCTCAACTACACTGAATTCTTCTAGAATAGAAATTTTATAAGCTGCACTACCAGTTCTATGGACACAGTTTAAATGACAGAATATTTTTGCATGACTATTTTAAAACATATAATTTTAAATTCAAAGCAACAGATAATTTGGTCAAATTAAATATTTAATTTTTATAAAGAGGTGATAGAATATTCAGAAATATTTAATAGACACAACTATGTATATATTTTTAGTGTAATCACTATGCAAAAATTTTTTAAACATTCACAACCAAAACGTTGCTCACTCTATTAAAAATGGAATTATTAAACATATTGGCTGGCATTTTATATGATTTGAATGAAATTTTGGAAAATTGCTGTCATTAAACAGCAGTGTTAAAATAGTGCTTAAGATCAGAGGCTAGGATTATCTTTGTTATAGCTTCATTTATGAGATATGGTGAATTAAAGGACCCAGTTATATGTAATTTTGATAACCCCTGGCAGATTAAGGAATCTTATGTTTGATCCAGCTGAATTCATTATTAATTGTTATATGTTAATTGTTATATAATTAATTGTTAATATAATTGTTGTATTATAGTTTATAATTTGGAAGTAATTTTTTTACGTTTAGTGCTGATTCGACTTAGACAACTCTAAATTTTCATCCACTGAGATGACATGGTCAAATAAGGGGCCTCAGTGCCATGGGATATGGCTTTATCACGTACTTTGGTTTCTCCTGGCCCAAATCTGAACCATGACTATTTTCCCATATGTTGATCTTCTTAAAGCTCTGAATCTATCCCCAGGTTTAGTTTGTTTATACTGTCAGAGCCAAAAAAATATGAAATCAAAACAAATGTTTTCAAATTATCTCAGTCTGTAACATGGTTCAAAGAAAGGATTAAATTAAAGCCAGTGACTTGTTTTCTTTGGGTGAAAATACTTCTACCCTTTATTAAGTAACTCCTTCTTTCCTTCTTCATCCTTCCTCCCTCCTTTGCCTCCTCCTCTTCCTTCTTCTGGATATAAAGGGAAACAAGGGTTCTTTAAATGAGATTTACTTTATGTCAAAGAAGACAGTTGAAAATGTAGTAAGTCATGTAATAAGTTTTTATCTTGTTTCCTTCTTTCTTCTTTTATTTGATAGCAGGGATTTAATCCACAGGCACTCAACCACGGAGCCACATCCCTAGTCCTTTAGTTTTTATTTTGAGACAGGGTCTCCCCAAGTTACTTAGGACCTGGCAAAATTGCTGAGCCTGACTTTGAATTTGTGAGCTTCCTGCCTCAGTTTCCCGAGTTGGTGGTATTACAGGCATGTGCCACTGCACCTAGTTCTAAGTCTTTATTTTTAGACCATTGATTCCTATTTTCCAGGATAAAGATAGATATTCAACTAAATCTTAATTCTAAGATTGGTTTTCTATTAGTGTATTATTTAATGATATTAACTTTTGAACTGATGTATGACTGATAAGGTACCCCCATAAACCATCTCCAAGGTTAATATATGGTTAGTAGATAGCTAATGTATTACAGAAGTTGCGGGCTTCATATATATTTCTTACATAGATTTTTCAGCCAGTGTTTATATTGGAAAAATGCAACACAATTTTCATAAAATAATGAATGAAAAAGGGCTGGATGTAGTTGTTAGATTGTCATATTCAGATGTAGTCTCTCCAAAAAGCATATTTTATATCAACAAAAGTATTGTACTTTGTGTGGCTAAAGCCACACTACTACACCTATATCAACTACTTGCTAATTACCATATTGTTTATTGATAATGAAAAAGTATTTTAAGCTGTTTATATCCAAATACTATAGTTTGACACTTAGATTTTAATGTGCTTTATGAAATCTTTTGCATATTAGGCTTATTGTGTAATATTTCTGATTTAATGCAACAGGAAATAGCCACTTAGCTTTTTCATGTCTCAGTTTTGAGGTGCTAAGTTACTGAGATGTCTAAACTCTATTTTGATAATCTAATATTATGGAAAAACCATGGGTTTTGGTATCCATAGTCCTTGGTTTAAATTGTGCTATGCTACATTTATGTATACTTGGATAAATTTCTTAAGTGTTTGAACTTCAGTTTTAGCTTATGAAAAATGAGAACAATAATATTTATTTTTTGAAGTTGTCTTTCAGATTCATTAAAATATACATAAAACATTCTCATGCCTTCTAGATAGTCATTATTATATTAGTGAAAGCCATTATGATTACTGATAATGTAAAACAACTAAGTAAAAGTCGATAATAATCTATTACTTTTTTAATTGGTGGTGCACTTTTATATGCAACCTATATAATTTTGCCAAAGCTCTGAGAGTCATCCTGTTGTTATTCTTAGTGTATTTTGTATACAATGAGGAAAGTAACAGGGAAATCAACTTGCATAACTAGTAAATTATGAAGTAAAAATATGATCCTAGATGACTAATTTTGGATTTCTGCTCTTTGGACAAGGAAATTTCAGTTTCTTACTAATAATTAGTAATTTATCCTTCTGTATGACAACATATTTATCAGGTCTAAAAGTTTTATGAAGATAAATAATTTCCAGCCTAAGCAAGATAATATAACTATGTATTGAGGTTTAATGGAATTGCTCATGTACTCATTAAGTTTAGAAAGTAGATAACTTACTTCTGTGACATAATTTATTCCACTTATGTTTAGGTTGGAATTAGATTTAATGAGTCTTAATAATATTCTTTAACCTTTGATGTATTTATCTTCATCCAGGACACTTAGCTCCACACTACATTAAGAAGATAAAATTTTCCCTTGCTTTCATCTGTTCCTGAAAAAAATTGAGTGTATGTTGGAGTTGGAGTCATTTTCCATTTCTTGTAATTCAGGAAATAAGTGATCTGGGATTTTCATGTGCATTCTTTTCAGTAATAAGATTTTTTTTTTCCTTTTACACTTAAAAGTGTCAGACTTTCTGTCCTTAAGTATGATAAATTTGCTAAATTTGATCATTTTAATTTTGCTGATAATTTTTCCCATTCCATATTTTACATGAAAAATACAAATCCCTGTGTTTTAAAAGAATCAGAACTGACACAATGTATGCAGTGATATGCCTTTTTCTTTAGATAACGTTCACAAAAAAAAAAATATATATATATATATATGTATATATGTTCACAAAAACATGCACACACACACACACACACACACACATATTTTTTTTTCCTTAGCAGTGCTGGAAATAAAACCCAGGGCCTCACACATGTCAGGCAAGAACTCTACCACTGAGCCACATACCCATCTCTCACATTATATTTTACAAATATCTTTAAAAAAATTTATACTTTCTCTAGAAAGCAAATGAAAAAAGAAACATTACCTATATTCCACCATCTACTATGTTTATTCAATCTTGATCTATATAAAAGGCTATATATCTATGACTTTGTTACTGGACTTTTGTTTGATTCATTGTACACAAATGGAGTACAACTTTTCATTTCTCTGGTTGTACACGATATAGAGTCACACTGTTCATGTAATCATACATGTACATAGTGAAAGCACCCAGAAACCGCTCTGAACATCGGAACTCAAGCAAGAGATTTTATTAAGTGGACAGGAAGAGTGTCTGCCTATAGGGTGAGAGAGAGAGAGAGAGAGAGAGAGAGAGAGAGAGAGAGAGAGAGAGAGAGCAGGAGTTAGAGTGAGTGAGAGAGAAAGAGAGAGAAAGCAAGTGAGAATGAGGAGGAGACAGATAAGTAGAGAGTAAGGAGGAGAGAGAGAGAATGAGGAGGAGGGAAATGACAGGAGAGCTATTCTTAAGTAGTCAAATTTTGTGGGCTAATAACAATGGACCAATGACTGGCTAGGATGTTCTCAGACTAAAGATATGGGTTGTAAAATGGTGTGGGTGGGGGGTGCAGAATACTGGTGGCAGCAAAATAGCAGATCTAATACCAATATGTAGGGTGATGATATTTGTCTCATTCCGCCATCTTTCCTTTCCCCTGCACCCTCCCCTCTCCTCATTTCCCTTTACAAAATCTGAAGTGCCTCTATTCTTCCCTTACCCACTGCCCCCCACCCCCGTTATGTATCACCATCCACTTATCAGAGAAAAAATTTGGCCTTTGGTTTTTTGGGATTGACTTATTTCACTTAGCATGATGTTCTACAACTCTATCCATTTACCTGCAAATGCTATAATTTTATTCTTCTTTATGGCTGAGTAATATTTCATTATGTATATATACCATAGTTTCTTTATCCATTCATCTATTGAAGTGCATCTGGGTTGGTTCCATAGTTTAACTATTGTGAATTTAGCTGCTATAAACATTGATGTGGCTGCATCACTGTAGTATGCTGATTTTAAGTCCTTTGGGTATAGACCAAGGAATGGGATAGCTGGGTCAAAGATATTATTTGACTCTTTAAGTTAATAATAGGTTATAAATGTCTTTAACTATTATTTAGTGTTCTATAATGTAAATTAATGGCTATAATTTTATAGACAAACACTGTGGAATAAATTTCACAAATTATTCCATTTATAGGGTTGAACATTGAAGCTCCTTCCTATCTTACTTCCTTCATTCCTTCCTTCCTTCCATTAAAATATGAGAAAATTTCTTTTCACCAAAATCTATGTGCACATTTTTCATTATTTATTTATAGTAATTTTATAGATGTGAAATTGAAAAATGAAAGGGTTTGCATGTTTAAAGGGATGTGTACATTTACCTCCAAATCATACCCCTATATTTATAGTGCTTTTTGTATTTCAAAAATTTATTTTTGTGTAGTCATATCTATCATTTTTATGATATGTGGTTGTGTCAATATGTGTAGACTTCTATAACACAACACCTTAGACTAGATGATTTGTGAACAATATAAATTTGTTGCTTACAATTCTGGAGACTGGGAAATACAAAATCAGTAGATTTCATCTGGTGAGGATCCATTCTTTATAGATGGTGTTTTCTGTTTCTTCACATGGTAGAAGGGATCAACGGGCTCCTTTGAACTTCTTTTATAAGGGAGGGCATCAGGCCTATTCATGAGGCTTCTGTTTTTGTGACCTGATTACCTCTTAAAGGCCCCAGCTTTTAATGCTATTATGGTGGAGATTATGGTTTCTACATGTAAATATTGGGGGAACATAAACATTTGGTCCACAGAAATAAAAAATAAGAAATATATTTTCTTTCTTCATGGTAAGATTCTTGGCTAAGACCGCTTTAACAAAAGGCAGATTAATAGAAAAGGGGTAAGAAATTTATTTAATGTAATTTTTTTTATGACAGGAGCATTCTGAAATGAATACTCAAAAACTCAAATAGTGCAGAAGGATTATTGGAGTACAAGAGGGTATGTTCTAATGGTAATAAATGGGAGAACTTAACAAGGCCTGTCCAAATTCTTCTTGGTCTCTCTGTGTAAAATTTCTTCCCTTAAGGAATAGGTCAGGACCCCTCTGGAAGGGAGGGTCTTATGACTTAACTTCCATGGAGGTAAATCAGAGTTATTTTATGGTTAGATTTCAGGTAGGAGGAAGAAAGGTAGTAGGAAGTTAGAGAGAAAACCTGTGTTTGCTGTTTCTTCAGTTTCCACACAGCCATATTTTGGGTAGCATTTTTCTGCACCCTGTCAGTGTTATTTACTTTTGGTATCATCTTTAGGGAAGCTTTATCCTCTCTAATTGTGTGTGTGTATGTGTGTGTGTATGTGTGTGTGTGTGTGTGTGTGTGTGTTTCCTTCCAGTATTGTCATGGTTTGATTTCATGTAGAGAAGTTCCCCAACTTAGTATGGTTTAATTTAGAATTTTTCAATGTTAATTTTGTGCAAAAATTACAGGAAGTCAGTAGAAATTATACTTTGAATTTTGATATTTTCTGGGTCAGTGACATGCTATATGGTATATACAACTAGCAGTCAGCCAGGTGATCACCAGATTGAATAACTGATATCCTAAAATGAACTGTATTGCTAAGTTAAATGGATTAATTAAATTATTAAATGCATTTGACCTACTGTTTTCAATTTGTATGGGTCTATCAGGATATAACCTCATTGTAAGTTGAGGAGCATCAGCTTTTATGTTTAGAAGTATAACACTTTGGTCCAAGTAGAATTTAGTCTGGACTAGTCTTTAATACTCCAGTTACTGCTACTATAATAATGTTATCAGCTAAGTATATGAAACAGAGTTTCAGTTGGGCATGGTGGTGCACACCTGTAATCCCATTAGCTTGGGAGACTGAGGCAGGAGAATCACAAGTTCAAAGCCAGCCTCAGCAACATAGGGAGGCCTATATTAAAATAAAAATAAATAAATAAATAAAAAGTACTGGAGATGTGGTTCAGTGGCAAAATACCTATGGGTTCAATCCCCAGTACAAAACAACAACAAAGACAGAATTTCATAGGTTCATATAAGTGCTTTATTTAAACTTCACTTATGATATAGAAATTACAATTGTTACCATTTTCAGATAAACAAATTTAGGCTTAAATATGGGATTCAATGGTAGTCGCCTATGATTTCAAAACTTGTTGTCTTAACCAGTAAGTATACTGCCTTTCTTTAACAAAAATAGTTGCACTGTAATTTAATACTATAATTACTATGGTTGAATAGAAAATTTCTTGAAAGAGAAATTGACTGTGAGATTGATGAAGAAGCTCCAGAGGCACAAAGGAAATAGAGAGAGTTCCTGCCTTATGTCTTGTAAGCCCTAGCCTCTGCAAGTTTCTAGATATTTAATGCAAATTTTCTGTCAAGTCATACTTTTATTTTTTTATTTTTAATTTTTGAATATTTATAATATTTTTTTAAAAATTTTACTTTTACAGACTGCATTTTGATTCATTGTATACAAATGGCGTACAACTTTTCATTTCTCTGGTTGTACACAATGTAGATTCACACCATTCATGTAATCATACATGTACGTGGGGTAATGATGTCTGTCTCATTCCACTATCTTTCCTTCTCCTGCCTCATACTTTTATTTTAATAGTTTAGTTTCTCTGTCATTGGTAACAGTAGTTAATAAATAAAGTTTTCTCTTACTACAGTATAAATTCAAGATGATAGTTGATTGCATATTTCAAAATCATGAGCAACTTAATAATTGGTGATTTGCCTTATTTGGAATCATGGGCATATTCAGTTTATATGTCAAGAAAATAAAGTTGTGAGAATTGAGGTAAAGAAGTACTTGACAGGAAATGGAATGATTCACCACCTAAATGAGTTTTCTATCTATCCTTCCTCTTTATTTTTATATGAATAAATATTCTGAATATTTGGGAGACTGATGCAGAATTTTCTGGTATCTTTAGCAAATATGTGTAAGAATTGAGTTCTTTTTTTGGCCTAGGTTTTAGTATTATTATTCCATATTTGAATATTTTAATGTCAGAAAGATAGGCAACTCTTTTTTCTTTTTCTTGTTCCATTTAATTGTGAAAAAATATATTTACCTGTTTATTGAGTAAAAAATGTATGCATTCTTGTGACTTAAGATATTAAAGTTGTTTTAAGATGGTGATCTTGCTCTCAAATCTGGCAGTTATGCTTCATAATATAAAACAGGTTACTATAGATTTGTGCAAATTTCTCCCCTACAGGAAATAATTTATTTTAAGGAGAGCATGGCATCTGTGAAGCTCCCTTTATAAGAATGTGTTTTTGAAATACAAAGATTCATAAATTATATAATTTATAAAATATGTTTTTAGAACATATTTTATAAATATGGTTATATAATAGTCAATAATCACTAGATGAAAACAACTTTCAAATCCATGTGTTTTTATATTTTTTAATAATGATTAAAACATGTTATAAATCACACATTCTGTTTTGAACATTTTATCGTAATAACAGAAACTTGATTTTCTTAATCATTAACCTATAAGCAAACAAAACTCATATGTTAACTTTAAAAAAAAGTGACTGTTTTTAAATGACTTAAGTATTTTACTATTATAAATGTAAAACCTAGCTGCTTTTTTTGTGAATTTCATCTTGGATATATCTGTTAAATTTGTTTTTCAATGTCTCAAAAGTTTCTTGCACTTTTGATGTGTTTGATTACCATCTTAAGTAAGGTGTCTATGATAAAATTTGAGGTATCTGGGTTTTAAAAATTGTTTTTAATTTATGTGTTCATAGTCCTGGGGGTTGACACCAGGACCTCATGCTTGCTGTACAACCATTCTAGCACTGAGCTGCATTCCCTGCCCTTTTTATTTTATTTGGAGACAGGGTTTTCCCAAACTAGCCCTGAACTTGTGATCCTGCTGCCTTAGACTCCTGAGTAGCTGGGATTACAGTCATGTACAACTACACCTGGGTTCTTGAGATATCTTAAACTCCAGGTATCATTTTCTTGATTTTTTTCCACAATGTAAATTTTTTAATACAATAGACTCCTTTAGGAGGCATATTTTTGTTAGGTTTTCAGTAAAAAATTTACTGAAAATTTTCGTTAGGTTTTTAAAAAATTTGTCACATTTTCTCAATGGCAAAATGTTTTCATCCACTCATTAGCTGATTTCTAACGTCATGGGGGAGTAGTCTGCACCCCTGGAATCAATTTTTGTGTTTCCCCTTTAAATGTTTCTTTTGAGTTGACCCCAGTATCACCCCTAAGTTTGATGATTTGCTAACAGCACTTACAAAACTCAGCAAATTGTCACACTCATGGCTGAGATCTATTATAGCAAAACAAAAAAGCGGGTATAGGGCAATATCTAGGGGAAACCAGGCATAGGTTTTCAGAGTTCTCCCTCCATGGAGTCACACCGGAAGCTCATTCTTTAGTAATGCATTGTGACAAATGTAAAATGTTCCCAACCACTGATGTATCTTAGAGGCTGAGTACCAAGGTGTTTTCTGAGGGGTGGTCTTTTAGGCACCCTCCATCTCGCGTGTACTCGCATTCCAGTTTCTCAGAAAAATTGCAGGTGTTCAGCACAAATTGTGTTGTTTCTATTAACAGTGTGTAAGCACAGTGAGCCCACTCTTAAAAGTTCTGGGAACAGTTGAAGTCCTGATGATACCCAAGTTTGCAGATACCAGCCAAGGGCCAACTTGTGAGCAGGGATTTGAAAGGATAGCAGCTAGGTCTGTTAAATTAACTCTTTTTTGCACAGTCTAAAATATTGTTTATATGGTGCTTGTTTCTTCTAACATCTTTTCATAACGCTGTTATCATTTTACCTTCAAACTCTTGATAAAAGTTCAGTTTGAGAGTATGTGCTCAGAGAAGCGATCACTCCTCCCCCACTTGCAGTCTGGTGTACTGCCATGTGTTGTTCAAGGGCACATGATATGTCCTAAGAATTCTGTCATTAGGCACTGTGTTTTTGTGTGAACATAAGAGTGTACTAACAAAAAACTAGGTGTTATAACCTCCGTACCCCTAGGTTGTATAGTGTACATATATACAGTATAGCCCATTACCTGGAACATAATAAACAAAACAACATGAGATTAAATCAACACAAGAGAAAATGATACAATCAGCAAACACAGTAAGCATGAGATGTCTGCCAGCATAACAGGACAAACTGATTTACAGCAAACATTTTTTTTTTTAAACATGGAGGATACTAAAATAGTGATAAAACTATAGTATAGTAAACATATAAACTAGTAACGTTGTCACTTCTTATCATTATCAAATAGTTTGGACTGTACATAATTGTATCTGCTGTACTTTTATACAGTAGGCAGCGCAGTAATTTGCTAATACTAGCATCACCACAAATTCAGAATATATAGTGCTATGTTGTAATGATGGCTACAGGACCTCTAGGAGATAGGAGTTTTTTATCATCATCATAATCGTATGGGATCTCCATCATGTGTGCAGCTCATAGTTGACCACAATGTCATTATGCAGTGCATGACTGTATAAGTAAACTTGGTACGAAACACAGTTGCCTTTTAATTCTGATTAGTTAGAAGTGACTCCTTGGGGCATTCCGTTGAGAAAGATTGTTAGCTAATACTTGGGTTCCATGAAAATGATTTGTGACTTTTACCTTGTATTCAGAAGGAGTTCTGGCAGACTATTATCTGTTATTCCAGGAAAGGGTACTGAACCAAATATCAAGTGACCTCTACACTTAGTCAGTTTGGGATGCTATAACAAAATACCTTAGACTAGGTAAATTAACAACAGTTTCTGTTTATTTCATATATTCCAAAGCTGGAAATCCAGGATCAGGGTGTCTGCATTTTCGGGTTCTAGTGAGGACCTTCTTGGTCTACACTTGTATGGTGGAAAGAAGAGGGAGAGAACGCTATAGGGTCTTCTTTATAATGGTGCTAATTTTATTCATGAGGGCTTCACTCTCTTGTCCTAGTTACCTCTCAAAAACCTTGTCTCCTAGAACCATCTAACTGAGGATTAGGTGGTCACCATATGAATTTTTAGGGGGTCACACAAATTGAGACTGTTGTAATACCTAACAATACACTGTCTGTTGAATTAGTTCCAATTCTACTACTAACACATTAACTCTTTGAGAAAATCACTTTTACCTTTCCAAATCTGTTTCTTCTGTCTTAAATCTTAAATAGAAAAAGGTGCTAGATAATTTCAGAATAACCTCTAATTCTCCAGTTGTTTGAATCTAAGTTTTATATATATATATATATATATATATATATATATATATATATATATATATGTATATTTGTCTCCAGGTCTATGTGGAATGATAGGATTTTTAAAAATTACTTCTTCACTAGCTTCCAATAGTAATTTATTATAGATGCAGCTCAGAGGTTTCCATTTCCCTTAATTTACATCTATTTTGATTTTTCCTACTTTCATAATTTTTAGTTCCAAATATAAAGTTGTGTCCTGTAGGGTAGAAATCCAGAGGAAAAAATTAAGTCATGTTCTCCCTACCCTTAGGTATGACCATAGGTATGAAAGGTGACAGGGCAATTACTTATTCATCATTTAACAGATGAGATAATTTAGAGATAATAAGCAATTTGTAAATAACTGAATAGCTAATACAAAGTAGTACCTAAACAGAATATAGTATATAGTTTCTTCTAACCACTTGACAGGAAGTTCTTGAGAATAAATACTGATTTTTTTTTAATGTTGTTATTGTTAGTGACTAGAACATAGGAATGACTCAATAAATGTTATATAATAGATTTTCAAACTCAGCAATGTACTCATTATCTCATTCAGCAAACATTTTTGAGAACCTGGACCTCAAAGAATCTTCATTCTACTATTTTGCTGTGTTTCGATTAAAGGTTTCTGCAGTTACCTTTAGTGTTTCTGATTCACAGGATCTGGCTTTGTCTTTTCTCTTTAGAAAGATTTCTGCCTTTCTTCTAGCAACTTCTCTCCTCTTTCTCCTTTACTGGAGATACCCTGGTAAATTATGATGTGCATTTGGACTTTGGTGTGCTTTCAGATGACATTCTGGTCTAGAACAGAGTACGTCTATATCTCTCCTCATCCATCCTAAAGAAAGAAGCTCTCAAACAGCACCATTTCAAAGAAATTCTTATGACAGACTAAGATGGAGCGATTTTCCATTTTCAGTGAAGATTGGTGACCACTCTGGTGAAAAATGTGTTCAATTGTTCTTGTAAATCAAAGACAATTATGGAGCTATTTTATTATTTCTTACAATGCTTTATATATCCTGTACTGACATTTTCTTTTCCATAAGCTAGACTTAAAGTATAGCTCATCAAGTGCACTTAGGGAATTTATTTTTATCCAGAAGTTCTCTGGCTATTTTGGAAGATTCTTCTGTGATCATTTTATTTTCAAAATATTTTTCTACAGTCACATGGAAAGTTGTCACTGTAACTAAATTACTGATATTTTAAAAGTACCTACTAAATTATTTCAAAAAATGTATTTAATTACATATTGGATTATATATTGAAAAATATTCTATACTTAAAATAGTCTGTTGGCATCAAAACTATAATTTAGAATCATGTATTTATAATTTCAATACATATTTAACAAGTTATACTTACAGTTCTTAATTACTAAGTATTATTTGAAGGAGAAATTTTTAACTATCAGGTAATTTGGAGTTTTAGGATAAAATCTTTTCATGCAAATTTAATGCTTTAAGCTTATAAAAGAAGGTGTTAATTAGCTTGTAATTTAAAATACTAGTAAACTTAAAGGTGTGCTGTTGATACCGTATTATTTTTGTATCATTTATAGAGATTTTAAAGTACTAAGTTTAAGCAAAAGAAAAAGGGTTATATGTGAAATAGGAAGCATATTTTTCAGTGGAGCCACAGTCATGACACAGTGGTGATGTAAGATACTTGGACTTTGGTGGAACAATAATTTAAAATTATGTCTATGTTCTCTGTGCTTGACTTTGCTATTAGAATCAATAATACATTTGCATTGCTTTTGCATAGATTTCTATCAGAAGGACTATAACATACTTCATTGGATTCCATTCTTTCTCTTTCTTTTTGTAGTACTAAGAGTGGAATCCAGGCCTAGCACATGCTAACCACATTCTACCTCTGAGCTGCATTCCCAAACTATCCCATTCTCTGTACAGTCTTAGTAAATATTGTTTACTGGAACCATACAAGGAAAAGCAATGATGACAGGAAAATGTGATTTTGTTTGCATCTGGTGATACACCATCAAGGGTAAAAGTAGACTTTCTTATAAAAGTTGATATATATCTATATAAATCATTTCAGTAGTTACATGGAACTAATTTTATTGTGATCACCAAAAGTTTCACCATTTGACTCTTCTGAAACTAGCTGGTCATGACTCAAGGTATTCTACCTTCAGGCCTAACTAATTATCACACAAAAGCACAAAGTCACATTTCTGGAAAACGCAGTAATAAATACCTTAAGATATAACAACTTAATTTTTAAAATGATTTAGTAGTTTTCAAAGCAGATTTAAATAGACATTTATGTAAATACTGTTTTGACTGAAAAGTTAATTTTTCCCCCCACTGGGTTTTCCATATAAAGGGTTTTTGCAGTATTAAGATCCTTTTTATATATCTATTTGACTATTAGTTTCTTATTTATAAATGCTTATCCTACAGTTATTTTTCTGGAACTGCCTATTAGATATATCTTTAGCACATGTTTTCTTTCCCAGATTCTTATGAAAATATCGAGTATATGTTTTGGCAATATCACACATATTCTGAAATAAAACTTTAGTAACAAATAATTTTAGACTATACTGAGAAATTTCCTGGTAAATGAAAATTGAAATATACTGATATTATTTCATCAGCTACCATTACTTATAAACCAGAATGATATTCTGAAAGAATTTGGAAAATTTTCTTATGGAAATTAGAAAAAATTATTTGAATTAATTTATGAAACTGTATCTAATCAAAATTTAGCATTTAAAGTTACAAATGTCATTCTAGATACTAAATTAGCTATGTTCTACAAGTTATTTTACGTTGTTTTTCTCATTATGTGATTTATTTTTTTCTAATTCATGGGTTATTCAAGTGTATTTTTTCAAAATGCATGTTTATAGCTTGTAGGTTTTTTATTTTTTACAAACCTGAATTTAATTGCATTGTGGTCAGAGAGGGTGACTTAGTTTCACATATTTTGTAATTTCTTGAGAGTAACTTTTTGGCCTAGTATCTGGTCAAAGGTTGTATTTATGTGTATGCTTGTTCTGTCTAGCTGAACACATGGCTGAAGTTGCTCTAAAAGTGGCTGCAAGAGAGTTCCCATAAGGACTTGTCCTGACCAATTCAGACTTGGGACCAATTGGGATTTCAAACAAAGAAACACTAAAGGTTGCTGTGATCAGACCAAAAGCATTTATTAGTGACATCCCAAAAGCATTTTTTAGTGAAATATACTGCCAGGGTGTTGCATTGACCCTTGCGTCTTGCGTCAGATCTTGAGAGAAAGATATTCTACTTAGATAAACCTGACACAGGAAGATTGGGTTATGAAGTTTATATAAGAGTTTAAGGAATTTGCCTCAGGTCAAGGGATAGTTTCAACATGTTTAGTAATAGAGACAATCTCTTAGTGCTTTTGGGGAGAAAAGTCTAAACAGCTTACTAAGTACATAGGAATTTTCAAGGCCCAGTCCTGGGTTCCAGCCTTAATGGGGAAAACAAGCAGTTGGGAGGTCTCAGAGCTGTCAAGGCATTCTAGGTTTCGAGGTCAGAACACAGAAAGAAAGGAGGAGGGCCTTCGATTGAGTCGTGGGACAGAGATAGATGTGGGTGACTAAAAGCCCTACAATGCTTGAAAAGAATGTGTATTCCCTGATAATGGTTCGCATAGTTTAGTGAAATTCATTGAACTAATTTTGTTAATTTTATTGTGATAAATTTCTACAACTATTAATTTTATCTAATTAACTCATTAGTATTTAAAAGAGGCAGGTAAATCTCTCCTAATCATTTTTAATTTCTCGATTTTTTTTTCCTCAACTTATACTGTAACTTCTTTAGGACTCCTTAATTATGTCCGTGTAGTTTAAAAATTGTTTTATATTCCTAGTGAATTGAATGATTTCTTACAATGAAATACTTTCCTAATTTTTGGTAAAAATTTGGTTATAGTTCGTCTGAAATATATTTGGATATTTTAGATTTCCTTTGGTTTGTGTTTGCATTGTGTTTTCTCCATCTATTTCCCCTACAGTTTTAAAATCTATGTTTTACCTATATTTCAAATCTGTACAGCTAGCTGGATTAATTTTGTATAAAAATGCTATATTTAATTATTTCTGTCTTTTAAAAAATCAGTAGACTATGTTTTGAAAAATTTTAGGTTTATAGGGAATTTGAAAGAAAAGTGCAGTTTGAATACATCACCTCACTACCTCCACCCCTCCAGTTTTCCCTGTTAACATCTTGGATTAGTATTACAGATGTTACAATTGATAAACCAATACTGATAGATTATTTTAAACTAGAGTGCATAATTTATAGTAGCATTCATTCTTGATGCTATATAGTCTATCTGAACACCAATAAAATAATATTGGTGGATGTGTAAGAGTTTGCTTAATTTTATACAAAACAGCTGTCTTCCATAGTGACTGTAATCTTGCATTTCCATCAGCAGTGAGAGTTTTTTTTACTTTATATTCTCCCCAGCATTTGATGGTCTCAAGGTTCTGGATTTTAGTAAGAGTCTTAAAAATACACAATCAGTAGCAAGAGCGAAGCAGGGGGTATTGCAATACCAGATCTTCAACTCTACTACAAAGCAATAGTAACAAAAACGGCATGGTATTGGTACCAAAATAGACAGGTAGATCAATGGTACAGAATAGAGGACATGGACACAAACCCAAATAAATACAATTTTCTTATACTAGACAAAGGTTCCAACAATATGCAATGGAGAAAAGATAGCCTCTTCAACAAATGGTGCTGGGAAAACTGGAAAACTATATGCAATAGAATGAAACTAAACCCCTATCTCTCACCCTACACAAAACTCAACTCAAAATGGATCAAGGACCTCGGAATCAGACCAGAGACCCTGCATCTTATAGAAGAAAAAGTAGGTCCAAATCTTCAACTTGTTGGCTCAGGATCAGATTTCCTTAACAGGACTCCCATAGCACAAGAAATAAAAGCAAGAATAAACAACTGGGATAGATTCAAACTAAAAAGCTTTCTCTCAGCAAAGGAAACTATCAGAAATGTGAAGAGAGAGCCTACAGAGTGGGAGAATATCTTTGCCAACCATACCTCAGATAGAGCGCTAATTTCCAGAATCTATAAAGAACTCAAAAAACTCTACACGAAGAATACAAATAATCCAATCAACAAATGGGCTAAGGAAATGAACAGACACTTCACAGAAGAAGATGTACAAGTAGTCACCAGATATATGAAAAAATGTTCAACATCCCTAGTAATAAGGGAAATGCAAATCAAAACTACCCTAAGATTTCATCTCACCCCAATTAGAATGGCGATTATCAAGAATACAAGCAACAATAGGTGTTGGCGAGGATGTGGTGAAAAAGGAACACTCATACATTGCTGGTGGGGTTGCAAATTAGTGCAACCACTCTGGAAAGCAGTGTGGAGATTCCTCAGAAAGCTTGGAATGGAAACACCATTTGACCCAGCTATCCCACTCCTTGGCCTATACCCAAAGGACTTAAAATCAGCATACTACAGAGATACAGCCACATCAATGTTCATTGCTGCTCAATTCACCATAGCCAGATTGTGGAACCAACCTAGATGCCCTTCAGTTGATGAATGGATAAAGAAACTGTGGCATATTTATACAAGGGAATATTACTCCGCAATGAAGAATGATAAAATTATGGCATTTGCAGGCAAATGGTCGAAATTGGAGAATATCATGCTAAGTGAGATAAGCCAATCTCAAAAAACTAAAGGACGAATGATCTCGCTGATAAGCAGATGAGGACATATAATGGGGGGTGGGACGGGCTAGCATTAGGTTTAGGGTTAGGTTTAGAGTTAGGCTAAGGAGAGCAGTAAGAATGAAGGAAAGAAGGACTGTGTAGAGGGAAAAGAGGGGTGGGAGGGGTGGGAGGGGTGGGGGGGAGGGGAAAAATATAATAAACATTACCCTATGTAAACGTAAAAAAAAAATAATAAATAAATAAAAAAAAAATACACAATCAGACATTTCCTTTTGTGTAAGTGAAAAATATTCTATTTATTTTGACTATTATTATTCACCTTATTCTGTCCTTATTTTAATCTGGCCATAGTCCTTCTCTGTTAGTCTTTTTGTTGTTGTTCATTTTGTATGTTTACTTTTCCATTTTCTCCCTCTTTTTTTGTAATTTATACACTGTATACATATTATTTTGATAGTTATTCTGTAATATTATCATACATACTTAAATTCTAAAGCTAAATTGCAATTTAGGACTGGAATCTTAGAATACTCAGAGGTGAGCACTCTTCTTACCTGATATTTTCATTTTTTCTTTGTATTTCATTTTCTTTTAAAATATTTTCACAAAATAGAAATTATTATAATTATAAATATTTACAAGATTTATTTTACCTTCCCAGAAAGATGGTTTATTAAAGTACATCTCTTATAGTTCTTTTCTTTCACCGCTTTGAATTTGTTATTTTATTGATTTTGAATAAATTTGTTATCAGAGAAGCTTTAGAGAATCTGACCCTTTTCTCTTGCTGCTTTTTAGTTCTTCCTTTTCCTTTACTGTCTGCAATTTACCATGATGTTCCTAAGTTCCTAAATTGCCTTCATCAGTTGGGAATTTTTTGTACATTGTCCCTTTAAATATAGACTTTTTCATTTTCTCCAAACTCTCCTTTTAGTTCTCTGTTTAAAATAACCTTAGGGGATCTTTCATTCTATTTTCTATGTCTTTCAATTTTCTTTTCTTCTTCTTCTTTTTTTTTTTTAAATCTTGTTCACTCTGTCTTAGTCCATTTTCTCTTCCCATAACTGACTATTACAGATTGGATAATTTGTTTTAAAAAAACAGGGGTTTATTTTGCTCATACTTTGGACACTGGAAAGTCCAAAAGCATGACACAGATATCTGGTGAGGTACTTTTTGCTTTATCATAACATGGTGTAGGGTATCACAAACCAGAGAAAGTGTGCTAACCAGGGGTTCTCCTCCTTTTCCTATAAAGTCACTAATGTCATTGTTGGAGCTCCACCCTCAGGACATCATCTGATTCTAATTACCTCCCAAATGCCCTATTTTAATTACCTCCCAAATGCCCTATCTCCAAATACTATTAATTTGGAGATTAAGTTTGCAACATATATACTTTTGGTAGACATATAATTCTCTGATTCATCTGCTTAATTTCTTCAACTCTGTCTTCCTCTTTTTTTGAGTCTTTCTTCAGTTCTAATATGTTGTTTAATACTTTCCTTTGGTTTTATTTTCAACTGCTTTATATTTATTTCCAAAAGTTCTATTTTTTTTTTCAAATATCCAATATTTTGGACATCTGTTATAGGATTTGATGTTTCCACTATATAATTAATTTGTTCTAAAAACAATCAAACAAAGGATTGTTTTACTGATAATAGGTTTTCCCTATCCTTAAATCCCACTTAGGTACATACAAATATACAAACACTATTGTGTCCACGTTCAGCATCCATCTTATTTTCCAGTGTTTTGAAAATTGAACATGTCATACTATTGTATACCATAATTACTTAGGTTCTCATTCCAGACCATAAGAGATATGGCAGAAATAAGTATATTAAGGATATGTTATGGCACAAATCATTTGATAACTTTGTTAAATCTTCAGAGAATATAAATAACTATTCCAATTTGACATGACCTAGAGCAGTTCATGTTAACATTTTAAATTATATTTTGCAATGGACAGAGTTGAATATATATATGTATATGCATGTACATATTTATTTATGTGATGTGTATTTTAAGTAATATTAAAGAATAAGAACTTTAAATCAATATTGGATTTCCTTTTCTGAAATGTTTCATTTTAAAATACTAATTTTTAATAATTAAAAAATAAATATATATTTATTGCTTATATGGTACACTATAAATTTTGTAATTATATTAAGATCTCAGTAACTGATATCCTGATTAGAGATTTTTCCCTAATTGCTCTTATTTATGCTTAATTGACTTGCAAAATTTACTACGTTTTATTTCTAATGTTTCAACGATCATCATACCCATGTTTGAGACTATTACATATTTTAATTTGATTTATTACATATTTAATAATATTAAATGTGTTACCTAATTTGACAATAATATTAGGAGGCAGGCTATGATAGTCAAATGACCTAGGCATGGTTTCATTATTTTTAAATTTTTTTAAAAATATTTTTTGTTTCTTGTGGTGCTGAGTATTGAATCTAGGACCTCATTCATGCTGGGCATGGTCTACCTCAGTGATACAACCGTAGCCCCTGAGGCCTAGATTTAAACATACAGCTTTTAAAAATTAGCAAATAAACCCTTATGATCCTCTGTCAGTTTTTTGGTTGCTTTGATTATCAGTTTTGTCACTTATGAGGATACTGGCTTTAATATAAATATATAATGAAAAAATGAATCTTTCACAGTAGCTGGCACCCAATATTATCTCAATAAATGCAGTTGTGATACTTATTATTATTATTATTATTATTAAAAACAGGCATAAGATTCTTATATCATTTGAGTATACTCCTTTGAAGGGCACATAAAGTCTATTACATAAACCAAAACACAAAATAAAAAATGATTTTTGCTGTTTGTTCAGTATTATTTTTATGTGTTGGAAGTAAGCATTTATAGCTATTATTTGGTATAAATCCATTTGATGTTAGAATTATGATGTAGGTAGTTTCTGCCTATGAGTTATTTTAAGTATGTATCTTCTTTGTGAGCTACAGTTTGTTTCATCTTGGAAAAATAAGTAGATTCATTTGGATCTAGTGTTCACAATCACATTAGTTTATTTCATATCTTTAATTTGGCAACACTAACTTCTATTTATTGGCATAACAAATTAATAATTTAATGAATCATACATATATTGATTGAATACATACTCTGTAAATAACATCATTCCTGGTTCTATGTGTTGTTAGGAGACATTCTTTTTGGAAGCACAAGGAAGTTTTGTTAGTGGAATACCAACTTAGTTTAGAACTAGAACTTGATTTTTCCTTATTTTTTATTCATTTTTTAAACTTTATTTTTGTACTAGGGATTTAACCCAGAGGTGCTTAACCACTGAGCCACATCCCCAATCCTTTTTATCTTATATTTTTTATTTTGAGACAAGTGTCTAGTGAAATTCCTTAGGAACTTGCTATGTTGCTGAGGCTGAATTTGAACTTGTGATCCTTCTCTTAGTCTCTCAAGTCTCTGGGATTACAGGTGTGTGCCCCATAGAACTTAATTTTTAATGAATCAGTTTCAAATATTTTTTTTTTTACCACATCATATTGCTTACCACAAAATATTGTCTTTGTCCTGACCATATAGTTCAACTGAAATAAGTGCTTTGGTAACAGTTCAACAAAAGGGAAAACAACCATAAAAAGACTGTAAGAAGACAATACATAAATCATTACTTTGCTTAAACCAATGATAACATGCATTATTGTACTTTTCTTTTCAGAGAAGGAAACCATATCAGAGTCTGTGGTTTCATTAGCAATGTCAGATATCATCATTCCTTCATTATTGATATTTTTTAATAAGAATATTTTCTAGGATATAAATAAAGTAATCTTAACAAAGGATTTCCCTTAAGTTACACTATTTAGTCTATTATGAAATGTTTTTAAGTATGTAATATCTTGCCTGTGCAAAAATTGTTTAATGCATGCTACACCTTCACAATTCTATGGCTTTATATTTTATCTCTATTCTCTAATAGTGAATTGTGCTCAGTTTCAGCCATCAGAGTATTATTATTATTATTCTTGCTCATATAGCTATCATGAATGCTATGGATTATATAAAAAATGGCAAGATTCTAAGATCAGCTAAAAAATTTCAAAAAAGAACACATTATGTACACATTATATTTGTAAAGAATATACATTTGTATATCATACTCTGTAAGAAATTCTCCTTTTATAAAGAGCTGGCATTGATCTAAGCTTAACTCATTCAATATGTGAAATGAATAATATTGTAAGTGTAGTATAGAACTTAAAAGCATTTAGCCTTTCTGTTAAAAAGAACAAAAAGTAATTTACATATACAAAGAAGCCAATCAGAGTTTACCTGTGAATGAATTTTGATAAATACACGTACTGTTGTAACTACCACCACACAGTTACAAGTGTTTCGTAATCCTCTGGTAGAGCAAGCCTCTATGGCTAGGCTGCATCAGCTCTGTCCTTTAGAATGAATCTCTTTCTCTAGTCTGATGAATGTCAATTACCTGCTTCTTCACATGTCTCGTATCTTTGATTAGATGTGTATGTGAGTGTTGAATTGCTGAGTGCTTGTTTTGTTTTGTTTTGTTTTAGAGAGTGTTGAGTTTTTATGATCAGCTGTATTAGGAAGGTGGTTTGAACTGTAGTTTATTTTAGGCAAGTTCACTTCTGCTGCTAAAATACCACTTTGGGATTCTCAACCGAATGACCTAGGTATTCACGAATGTCTCTACATCTTGACTGGTCAGTGCTTTGGGAATTATTCAGTTTACAACTCATTTTTGTGGTGCTGGGGTAGAATCCAGGGCCTTGCACATGGTAGGCAAGGGCTCTACCACAGAGTTACACGTGCCTCTCCTTCACTCACTTTCACTGAGCCTCGTGGAGTTCCGTCCTGTATGTGAAGAATTTGTTGTTGTGTGCCACCCTAGAGCTCTTCCCTGGGTAGCCGCTTCAACTGTGGTGATCTGCCTCCTCACCCTCCCCAAACACAGACCTCTGTTTTTTCCACTCTGTGGCACCTCTTGCTCTGTCTCTGGGAAATGCTTCCAGGCAGAATGCTGGGATGATCATTGGATTAAATTGTATTTTCTTTTTTCAGGTATCACAGTCCTGCACTGCCTTTTGTCAGTATCTGAAAATAATTTGTTTTAAATCTTTTTTTCCACTGAATTTTGTTGTTTATTTTGCTTTGTTTAGTTTTATACCCATGGGAGGGCAAGTCTGGTATCACTTATTTTCTCTTGTTTTATAGCATATGCTCACCATTATTTTTTAATTAAAAACATGCTTTATTTATAAATGTGGGTGCTTATAATATTAGTACCCAAAATACTTAACCTGAAATATAGGTAAAATTGAGCCTATAATCCAATAAGAAATAAATGGAACCTGATAGGTTGATTAATATTTATACATCATTTATTAGATTGTATAATATTAAAATTTTTCAAAGGGTTAATCTTGGAATCTTTATAGTTCTTTGTCAAATAAAATAGTGAATTAGCATGTATTTAAACTCAAACAATGAGATTCAAAAGTAGAGAGTAGCTTTTAAATACAGAGTTCTTTCAGAACTTTGGAATCTCTAGCCTTTAGAGTTATAATTTTAAGTAGGATTCCCTGTGTATTCCTTTTCCCATTGGATGATATTCCTTTTCAATTCTACTATAAAGACATTTTCTAAGCCCTGATTCTAAGAAATAATTTTTTCATCCTGCCTACTTCAGTATTGTGATTTTAAAGTATGTTTGTGTTAGAGTAAATCTGTACGATCCCCATTAGGTGTATTTGGAAATCACCACAGTAAAGAAAATTATTTAACTTAATGTTACTCAGTATTTCTCTGATATGTTTCACCATGAATCCTTGTTGACTCAGTGATTATTCATAATATAACCGGGTGATTCTAGTTATCTATAACTGTGTCTCTCAAGATTTAATTAGTATATAAAGCACTTGGTGATCTTATTAAACACAAATTATGATTCAGGAAATCTGGGGTGGGACCTTAGATTTCACATTTCTACTTAGCTTCCACATGATGTCAGTGCTCCTAGTATGTAGTATGGAGACCTTTCCTTGAATAACAGCAAGGATCTATGCAATAGTTTGGGGAAGTATTGTGAAGTCTTTTGTACGTGGCACAAAATAACATTTGGTAGTAGTAGAACAGTTTGATAATATTATCTGATGCCAGGTTGAAAAATAGAGTAACAAATTAGAAAAAGCTTGCCCATCTCTCCTTTTTATTTTTGTAAATTTGTTCCAATTGTTCTAATTATACATGACAGTAGAATGCATTTTTGACACATTGTACACAAATGGAGCACAACTGCTTATTCCTCTGACTGTACATGGTGCTGAGATACACCAGTAGTGTAATCATACATGTATACAGGGTAATAATATCCATCTTATTCCACTGTCCTACCCATTCCCATTGCCATATTCTTCCCCTCACTCCCTCTGCACAATCCAAAGTTCATTCATTCTTCCCTACTCACCTCCAACTATGGATCAGCATCTGCTTACCAGAGAAAAAATTGGGCCTTTGGTTTTTTTGGGATTGGCTTATTTCATTCTGCATATTATTCTCTAGTTCCATCCATTTACCTGCAAATGCCATAATTTCATTCTTCTTTAAGGCTGAGTAATATTCCATTGTGTATATGTACCACATTTTCTTTATCCATTCATCTGTTGAAGGGCACCTAGGTTGGTTTCATAGTTTAGCTATTGCAAATTGAGCTGCTATAAACATAGATGTTATTGCATCACTATAGTATGCTGATTTTAAGTCTTTTGGGTATAAACCGAGGTGTGTGATAGCTGGACCAAATGGTGGTTCCATTCCAAGTTTTCTGAGGAATCTCCATACTGCTTTCCATAGTGTTTGTACCATTTGCAGTCCCACCATCAATGTATGAGTGTACTTCCCCCCATCTCCACATCCTTACCAACACTGATTTTTGAGACAATTCTAACCTTAATAGCAAAAGTGAGCAAGGCAATAGTATAAATAAGAATACATGCCAAATTCACCAATAAAGATAGATGAATTCTAAACATTATTTTAAAAATATTTTTTAGTATTTTCTAGCATTTTCAGAATCTCTCCTGGAAGATGAGGAAAGGTATAAATGAGTCCTTATGAACATTTTCTAAGGCCAGAGGTGTTATTAATTTGGACAATAAGCCATAACATTATTTGCTCAGCTTTCAAGCAACAAAGATAAGACAGAAATAAAATATTTAATATGAGATGGTGCTGGGTGTGTAGGGAATTACTCATAAAAACAAAAAAAAATTTTGAATTGACATAAAAACATTTGATGATTTGAATTAATCATCAAAAACTCTATAAAATTTTAGATTCTAGAAGTTTTATGTTTTACCACTAGTTTTAAACCTTCGAAGAAAATTAACCCCATTGCATGCTAATTTAGTAGAAAGTAAAAATACAGAATGGTGCCTAATTCTTTTTTTGGTAGTAGTATAACCATGGTAGCAAAACTGGTCAAAGAAAATATTAGAGAACAAATTTACTAATTAACACAGATGAATTCTAAGTAGTATTTCATCAAACATTCAGTATTCTTGAATTCCATTCAGTTTAGTAACCAGAATGTTTCATCATCTTAAATTATATTAATATTATTTTTTCAAATCAACATATTAATAGAGAACAGAAGAGAAATATGGTGGTTTCAAGGGAACTTGATGAATTTTGGTAGGATTAAACAGCATTTCATCATAAGAACTCTTGGGGAACTATGATATAAGGCAATATTCTTAATTTCATAAAGTATATTTTCCAAAATCTTATGGTAAGCATCACTGTAATAATGAAACTTAGGATTTCTTTTAATGTCATCAAAAAGACAAAGATGCAGTTCTTCATTTCTACCAGCCAAAGTAATAAAATAAGAAACAGAAATGAGATACAGAAATTAGCAAATATAAAGTATCATTATTCAAAATGATTGCTTATACAAGTGCTTCAAGAAGATATAACTATAAATCATTATATATAGAGTTAAGCAATTTTGAAAGATATAAAATCAATATACAAAAATTTATATAAAAATCTATGTAAAAAATTTATATAGCATTTCAACTAGTTAGAAAATGTAACTTTAAAATTTCTGTTCATAGCAGCTATATAGACTTTAACTACCAGGACATAGAGTGCAAATAACAATAGTGATAATTACTATATTTTGAAAGTAAAAAGAACTTTTCTCAAAATTTAATGTGGAATATCTTATTTATGTCTTTAAAACAACTCCATGAAGCAGACAATATTATAATCTTAATTTTCCAGAAAGAAAAAGAGGCAGAGAAGCTAAGTAACTTGATCAAGGGCACACACTAGTGAAGGCAGAGATAGGATTAAATTTATATTTTATGACTTCTTAATCTCTTCTCAACAAATACCTCATCACATGCTAACACTGCATCTCTACTTCATATACTACATTACATTTTGAAAAATATTTTTCAGGTGTGTTATTTTAACTTTTAAAGTAGTTCACACATTGATGTGCTGATAAATAACAACTGGCACTTTGGTAACAAAAGCCCTGAATTGCAACATTTGCTGGTTTTTGTGGTATATATATTCCAGCATGTTTAATTTCAAACCACCAATATGACATCACTGAACATGAAGTTAGTAAAAGTTGGTGCACATTTTTTGTGACTTAGTTCAAGCCAGCCCGATTTATCATTCAGCTTATAATTTATAACAGTTAATTCTTTTGTGAATTAATGTACCCATTTAAAGAATGTATATTTGACTATGAAATTTAAATTGTAGATAGTTTTCTGTTTGATTAGCTAGTTTCCCCTATGTAACTGTTCATCTTCAACCTAAGTTGAATTGTTATAATTTTCTGAGTTGTACCAGAAAACTTCTAAAGTCACTTAAAAGAGACTTCAAGAAAAGACAATTTGGAAATAATTTTATACAAATTTGGATGAAATTTTTATTACATCCATAACATACTTAAAACCTTTTGGTTGGGACAATGTTTCCAAATATATTTTTGATCCAGTAAACATTTGAACATTGCTCCAGCTGCCCTTTCTGGAAAATGAGATAATTTTGTTTCTTTACAGCAGTGTGAATCGTAATGAATTTTTTTAAAACTATAAAGCAATGAAAAAGTATGTTATGGCCATTACTCTTAATACCCAAAACAATTATACTTTATGATTAATGCAGTGATTTAAAAATTGATCACAAAGTAATGATATGCTGTGCAATTGTCTGAATAACATTTTTAATTGAGGTATAATTTAGATGTAAAATACTCAAGATATGTATACCTCCTCTTTCAGTTTTTGATTAATGTATATCAAGATTTGAATATTTCCATTACCTCATTAAGTTTTGTTCTATCCTTTTTCAGTTAATGTTTACCACAAAATAAAACATCTATCATAAAGTCTATTCTATATTTCAAATAATTGAATTATACATATTTACTGTTTGGATGATTTCTCTCAGCATAATTCCTTGAGATCCATTTATCATGTCACTTATATCAGTAGATT
Organism: Sciurus carolinensis; assembly: GCF_902686445.1. Lineage (NCBI taxonomy): Eukaryota > Metazoa > Chordata > Mammalia > Rodentia > Sciuridae > Sciurus > Sciurus carolinensis. The sequence goes on from NC_062221.1 coordinate 45,292,333, forward strand.
GTTAAATTTTTTACCTTCTAATAATATTTTTAAAAGTAAAATGAGTATCTACTCTCCTCTTAATGAATATCTGAGTTATTTCTAGATTTTGGTAATTATGAATGAAGCTGCTATAAATCTTTTTATACAGAGCTTTTTGTAATCATATATTTTTATTTCTTTTGGATAATTAATTAGGAAGTAATTTCCAGGTTATTGATCAATCAATGTGTACTTAGCTTTTAAAGAAACTGAATATGGTATCCTAAATTGATTATAAATTTTTATTTAAAAAAATAGTTAAGCAACACAAATTAGAAGTACTTATATTTCTCTTAAACAACTACAAAATTTTAGAACATAATGATAATCAAGTGGTACTTGTAATGTATAAATTGTATGTGAATTAAGAGGACAATGAAATTTCATCAACAGAAAAATGATAGTAAACACTTTTATGACTTCTATCTAAAATCACTAAATGAATTGTTTCTTTCTCCTTAGTCATTCAGCATTTTCAGTGGACTTGGGACTTGGTCAATTCTTTACCATAGGGCTATTTGACTAGGAGGTTTAAAACCCAAGTCTTTCTGAGGAAGTATTTAATGGACTGTACTATAAATTCTTGTTCCATCAATGTTTATAATCCTTAAAAATATGTGATTTTCCAGGTCTACTTTTGAAGTATTCATGAATATTGTAAGAAGATGTAAAAGTTAGTGATTTTGTGCAACTATGGCCTGAAATTAAAAAAAAAAATAATTGGATTGTCAATCAAGAAATACTTTATGATATGAAACTTCTAAGTTTAGTAACAGTAACTAAACTTATATATATGCTCTTTGTTAGTAAGTTATGTCCTAAGATTATTTGAAAGGGGTATGTATAAGAAAAAAAGTATATTACCATGTATTTATTTGTTAATTAATCCAGTCATTCAGAGTTTTATTATTATATGCCTGTTATATGCCCAGTAGTGAACCAGTCATTTGTTATAGAGTGTTGAATTAAATAGATCTGATACCTGAGCTACATGGAAAATAGTATACATGAAAATGAAAGAACCAGACATACAAGCAAAACATATCATAAGAACTTGAGATGAGCACTATGAAGGAAAATTATGTATTAGTAATGTATGTAGGGGGTACTTTTAATTTGTACAGTATATTTTGTAGATTTACTTTTGGATTAGATTAGTGTGAGAGGCACATGGAAGTATTTTGTTTATATAAGGGTTGTATGCTTCTAAATAATAGAATAATTTTCATTAAGAATTAAAATATGACTATGTGAAATAAAATAATACTTAGTATTTCTATTTAGATATTAACTCCATAACCAATGTACTTACACAATTTCAAATAGTTTTGTATTCACATATATTTACTGCTGAATCCTTAACTGTTATCCCAAGTATTCTTTACTTGATTGTGTTATATTTCTTTATAATTTCTTATCTACTGTGAACTTAAATGAACCCTCAGGGAACATAGCCATTCTGTGTTTGGGTTGATAGCTTAATAGCTTTACTGCCACATTCTCAAGAGAACTTGTTAAATGTAATATATCTGATGTAAGGTTTAAATGATATTCTGCTTCATATTCTAAGAAAAGTAAAAAATAATTATGTTCTCATTTCATTGGTATGCCATTTCCCTTACTGTAGCAGTCAATTGCATTCTTCAGTGTGAGAAAGTAAACAGTGCTCCTTAATTAGAAGAGACAGATTTATTTTTTTCCAAATGTGGAGACATGTCTGTCATAAGGAAATTATAAAAACATTACAGCAAGCATCAGGATAATTGCTTAAGTTCCTCCTGTGGTCTCTTGTAAAAGTTAGCCCATGGTTAGACAGTCAACTCTCTGGGTGAAAAGTAAAAAGTAAAGTGTTCACATGCTAAAATGTACACAGGATAGCACATGTGATTAGAAAAATCTGAAGAATGGGACATTTAAAAAGATAAAATTATCTTTTAGTTTCTTTTAAACAATCAAATATTTATTTAACACAATTTTGAAGGAGTATTACTTAAGAGATGTTATAAGCAGATGTTACAGTTTTGCTGAAAGTAGTATAGAAAATGGCATTTAACATGCTAGCAAATATCAACTATAAATAAAATCAAATAGTTGAAAAATTGAGTGATGAAAATTAAACAGATACACCAATAATAATTAAAAAGAATACCACACCTAGGGATATCATAAGCTAACTTACAAAAACTTAATATAGAGAGCATATATTGAAAGTAGTTAGAGAAGGATTGAATTATGTACAGGGAAAAGATAATAAAAGTTACCACTGGCTTTTCATCAGAAGCAAAGGAGTACAGCAGACAATGGGAGAACTCATTCGAAGTATTGAAAAAAAATCTGTCAACCTCAAGTCATATGTCAGTAAAAATATTCCTCAACATGAAGGTGAAAGGAAGGTGTTTTTACTTTAAAGCTGATTGAGTTGGGAGGAGCAAATCTGCAACTCCAGAAATGTTAAAGGAAATTCTTTAAGCTGAGGGCAGTTGATGACAGAGGGTAACTTTGATTTATAGGAAATAATGAAGACTAGGAGAATGATTACTATGTAAATAAATAAATAAAATAATGTCTTAATTTATTTAACAGTAATATAAAGACATAAAAGACTTCATGGTCTCTGTTTAGTTAGGATAGAATGTGCTCAAACACAAATTATCTAAATTAGACTTCATCAAAACTAAATATAAAGACCTCATTTCAGAAGTAGTTTGGGGTGTGGTGAGGAGTGCTTATTATTCCAGCTACTTGGGAGGCTGAGGCAGGAAGATTGTTAGATGGAGGACTACCTGGACAACATAGCATGACCTTTTGTAAGAAAAATAGGGGCTGGTGATATCACTCAGTGGTTCAGTGGTAGAGCACATACTTAAGACCCTCAGTTTAATTCACAGCACTGAAATAAACTGTGAATAAGAAAGCCACAAACTGAGCACAAGAAATAAAAGCAAGAATTAATAACTGGGATAGATTCAAACTAAAAAGCTTTCTCTCAGCAAAGGAAACTATCAGCAATGCAAAGAAAGAGCCTACAGAGTGGGAGAAAATCTTTGCCAATCATACTTCAGATAGAGCGCTAATCTCCAGAATCTATAAAGAACTCAAAAAACTCTACACCAAGAATGTAAATAATCCAATCGACAAATAGGCTAAGGAAATGAATAGACACTTCACAGAAGAAGATCTACAAGCAATCAACAAACATATGGAAAAATGTTCAACATCTCTAGTAATAAGAGAAATGCAAATCAAAACCACCCTAAGATTCCATCTCACCCCAATTAGAATGGCAATTATCAAGAATACAAGCAACAACAGGTGTTGGCGAGGATGTGGGGAGAAAGGTACACTCTTACATTGCTGGTGGGGCTGCAAATTAGTGCAGCCACTCTGGAAAGCAGTGTGGGGATTCCTTAGAAAACTTGGAATGGAAACACCATTTGACCCAGCTATCCCACTCCTTGGCCTATACCCAAAGGACTTAAAATCAGCATATTACAGAGATACAGCCACATCAATGTTCATAGCTGTTCAGTTCACAATAGCCAGATTGTGGAACCAACCTAGATGTCCTTCAATTGATGAATGGATAAAGAAAATGTGGTATATATATACAATGGAATATTACTCAGCCATGAAGAACGATAAAATTATGGCATTTGCAGGCAAATGGATGAAACTGGAGAATATCATGCTAAGTGAGATAAGCCAATCTCAAAAAACCAAAGGAAGAATGATATCGCTAATAAGTGGATGATGACACATAATGGGGGGTGGGAAGGGTTAGTGTTGGGGTTGAAGTTGGGTTTAGGGAGGGGGGCAGGAATGGAGGAAGGAAGGACTGTATAGATGGAGGGGAAGGGTGGGAGGGGAGGGGGGGAAGGGAAAAAATGGCAGAATGAATCAAACAACATTACCCTATGTAGATTTATGATTACACAAATGGTATGCCTTTATGCCATGTACAGACAGAGAAACAACATGTATCCCATTTGTTTACAATTTTATAATAAAAAAAAAAAAAGAAAGCCACAAACTGGACAAAAGTAGCCACAAAATATATACTTGACAAAGAATTCATTTTCCAAGTAATAAAAAACTAACCCAATAAAACATGTGAATGTATTCTTTAAAAGGAAAAATATGCATTTATAAAGTTAGTTATCAGGGAAATAAAAATCATACAGAGACCACTATACACAACTTGAATGAATGAATAACACCAAATATTGGTTGCTGATGCAGGAGGAATAGAGTACAATTCCTTCCAGTGCTGTGTTGGCATTTTCTTATGAAGTTAAACTCCTATCATATGGAACAGCAATTCCCAAGCAGTTACTCAAGAAAAATAAAAATATGTATCTACCACAAGATGTGTACATGGATTTCATGGCAGCTTTAACTGGTAATGATCCTAAACTGGAACCAATGCAAATATATCTAAATAGGAGAAAGGATGAACTATTTGTCATGTATTGGAAAATTTATCAGAAGTAAAAAGTAACATACTCCTAATAAAAGTATAGATAAATGTCAAAACCATGAGGTTAAAGAAAAGAAACTGGACCTTCAAGAATGCTTACTGTATTCCATTTATATAAAGTTGAAGTAATGCAAATATAACCTATGGTGAACTCTACGAATACATGATTGCATAGAGGAATTACAGTGAAGACTAAACAGGAGTGGGTGTGAGGGAACTTTATGGGTCATGACTATTCCTATCTCCATAGATATATTGATTACATGGAAAATGTACTAGTCAGAACTCATTAAGTCATACATTTGATCTTTCACTGTAAAAGATACATGAGAAAAAGAGATACAAACAAATAAAAAGAATGTTAACCTCCTAAATACAGTTTTGTGAAATGATTGATGCCTAAAATTGTCACAGTGCCTGAATATACACATATGAATATTTTATAACTCAGTGGTATGTTGGATGATAGTCATAGCTCATATCCTTAGATGACTGTATTAACTTTTCTTGATTAGACATAATACTTTGTGTGAAAGCTAGAGAGCTCATGTGCCCTATTTTTTTGATTCAATGTCCAATGAGAGTAAAAAATAGAATTTTGATTTCTTCCTTAATTATCTAACATTTCCCCATATTATAATACTGTTTCATTTGAAAGCACATGCTCATATCAATGTAGAAGTTCATTGTTCCTAATTTATAACTCTCCCTACCTAATTTAAAAGAAAGCAGAAAGAGTCATCATTTTGTGTGTGTGTGTGTGTGTGTGTGATCTCTCAATACCAATGGTTAAGAAGGCTGAGAGTACTAGCACAGAATGAGATGTCACTTAGAAGTTTTCTCTGACTCTGATGTGGATTTATTTACCTTTTACAAGGAGCTAACCTGTGAACAAATCAATCTGAAATCATGATAATCCTAAAAGGAAGTTATTCTATCCCAGAACTGGTATCTGAAATAGTCAATTTTCAGTGTTATTATCTGTACTAATTTGAGTCCAGACCCATAGTTGAAAATTAAAAGGAAAAGTAAGATGATAGAGAATCAGTTATTCTCAATAGTTTATTATCATCCTTTTAGAGATATGTGCTACACAATTGATTTTAACCTAGGTTTTACAATTACTTGTATGTCATTTGAAAACATCAAGATGACAGTTTTTTTTAAACTTATTTTTATTGTAAATAAATGGGATACATGTTGTTTCTGTTTGTACATGAAGTAAAGGCATACCATTTGTATAATCATACATTTACGTAGGGTAATGGTGTTTGATTCATTCTGTTATTTTTTCCTTCTCCCCACCCCTCCTACCCCTCTTTTCCCTCTATACAGTCCCTCTTTCCTCCATTCTGCCCCCCTCACACCCCCCCATATGTGTCATCATCCGCTTATCAGTGAGATCATTTGTCCTTTGGGTTTTTGAGATTGACTTATCTCACTTAGCATGATATTCTCCAATTTCATCCATTTGCCTGCAAATGCCATAATTTTACTATTCTTATAGCTGAGTAATATTCCATTGTATATATATACCACAGTTTCTTTATCCATTCATCAATTGAAGGACATCTAGGTTGGTTCCACAATCTGGCTATTGTGAATTGAGCAGCTATGAACATTGATTTGGCTGCATCACTGTAGTATGCTGATTTTAAGTCCTTTAGGTATAGGCCAAGGAATGGGATAGCTGGGTCAAATGGTGGTTCCATTCCAAGATTTCTAAGGAATCCCCACACTGCTTTCCAGAGTGGCTGCACTAATTTGCAATCCCACCAGCAATGTATGAGTGTACCTTTTTCCCCACATCCTCTCCAACACCTATTGTTGCTTGTGTTCTTGATAATCACCATTCTAATTGGGGTGAGATGGAATCTTAGGGTAGTTTTGATTTGCATTTCTCTTATTACTAGAGATGTTGAACATTTTTTCATATATCTATTGATTGCTTGTAGATCTCGTTCTGTGAAGTGTGTGTTCATTTCCTTAGCCCATTTGTTGATTGGGTTATTTGTATTCTTGGTGTAGAGTTTTGCCAGTTTTTAATCACATTTTTACTTTCATATGAGGATGATTTTGAACTCTACATAATCCAACTTAACTTTGGTTAGGCCATAGAGACAATGCTGTTTTTCTAGGTTTTTATTTTTATTTTTATTTTTTTTTCTGTAATAAAAAGTTTTAACATAAAATAACTAAGTACTAACTAAGTTCTTAGTTTTAGGATGATATTTCATCTTGAAGAGTGATTCAGAAACAACCAATATATATTTTTCCTTATGCAAATAAAATTCAAAGAATCAGAAAAGTTAAATTTTAGATAGTAAATTTAATTTCTGTACAGATTATTTTTACTGAAATAATTATTTATGCAGTTTTACTGAAATCATGAGTAGATAAATGAAACTTGATTTTTAAAATTATTGAACATTTAAAATGTTCTTGTTTGAAGTCGTTGATGGGTATTGGACATTTTTTTCCTGCAAGAAATGAGAAATTTGTAAGGATATAAACACAAGTATCTAATCTTGCTGAAATATATACTAGAAAGTACATTTAACAAAAAAAAAAATTTATGAGCTCCTGAGTAGTCATGGTAACAAAAAGTTACACTCTCTTAAAACATTTGTAATTTTTTTTCATGTGGAAAAGCTTTTAGTTTTTAATAATTGCTATTTCCTTTAAAAATGTGTCAAAAATATTTCCAAGATGAGAAAAAAAAATGTAGGGTAAATTTAATGTTTTACATTAGAAAATCCACTTAACTTTTTAAAAAACAGATTTATTGAGAGGTACTTAGCATGTTACAAATGGTACATATTTAAAATGTACAATTTGTAGTTTTAACTCATGTACACAACTGCTAAATCATCACTACATTAAAGATGATTGTGACCATCAACTCCTTTTAATCCCTTTCTCCCATGCTCCCTATTCCACCTTTGGGTCCCACAAAGGTTTGTGTACTATGGACATTTTCTAACATTTGATATAAATATAATCATATAGTATTTTATATGTATGTATATATATGCATAAACACACGCACACACTTATCTTGCTTTCTCCTTCCTTTTGTGTTCTTGTGTATATCCAATAAGTCATTCCTCCTCATTTCCAAGTAGTATTGTATTGTACACATGTCACAATTGCTTATTTGTCTATGGAAATATTTTTGTCTTTGGACTGTGAATATTTGGAAGCAAGATTTTTTTTTTTCACACCAGGGATTGAACCTAAGGGCGCTTAACCACTGGCCTACATCCTTAGCCCTTTTTAAGATTTTTTTTATTTTGAGACAGGTTCTCACTAAGTTGCTTAGGGCCTCACTAAATTGCCGATGCCAACTCTGAACTTGTTATCCTCCTGCCTCAGTCTTTTGGACCTCTAGTATTACCATCACGCCCTGCTGAATACAAGATTTTTTAATGGATTTTTATGTTTCTTGGTGAAATATCCAAGATGGAATGGATGTATGTATGGTATATGTCCAGGGAAGGGCAAAAAAAAAAAAAAAAAAAAAGTTTTCCAGAGTAGTTGCACTATTTCTTCCACAGCTTCACCAATATGTTATAGTTAATGTTTTTAATTTTGGCAATTCTAGTAGAGGCACTGGTGTGTCATTGTGGCTTTAATTTGCATTTCCTTAATTATAATTGTGTTGAACATTTTTCATATGATTGTTATCTGCATGTCTTCTTGGATAAAATCTGTAATAATTTTGCCCATTTTAAGATTAGGTTGTTTTCTTGATATTGACATTTGAGTTACAAAAGTAAAAACCTAAAAATAAACAATGACAACAAATAAATGAGAAGAAGAAGAAGAAGAAAAAAAAAAAAAACCACAGTACCATTCAGAAGCAATCTGGGAATGATGAGAAGTATAAATGAAGTAGATCATGAGATTTGAAAGGTAAAGCTTTATGTTTTAGCTCTTAAATTCATGTCATATCTATGAGTCCATGAACTAGGGAATGTGTCACATTTGTTTACTTGTTTTTCAAATGAGCCAAATTGATTTATCACCATGGGATACCATGTTCTGATTAAATGAGATGATGTAGGTTGTATTTAGATAGCTATAGCATAATAATATATATATATAATATGTAAACAATATATAAAATATATAATATATAATATGTTATATAATAATATATAATATATATGTTAAAGATTATTCCTGGTGTTTTTTCAACCTTGAACTTCAAGTAGAAATATGATTGAGAACATGCCTCAGTTCCTATGGTAAGATTTGTGATCTGTATTTCCTGGGAAAATTTTTGAGGTTTTTGTGTTTGTTCATATTTAAATATGACTATTACATAAAAGTCAAATCAGAATTTTACCCACTAGATCAAAATTTGTTGGTTTGGGAGATTTTGGGGGTGTCTATGTCAATTAGCTGAGACTTTGACATAATTTTATTTAATACTATTTATTTACTCCTGTTGCTATTTGTATTTTTCTCACAATTTGAGAATGTAGGTCATTTAATGTTGAATTTTGTTTAATATATAAATAATCTAAGTTTAATTTGTTTTGTTCTGGTATTATTCTAGTACTTTGGAAGATAGTAAAATTTCTTCTGTTTTCTTTTTTCTTCTAAAAAATTATTGCCATTTCTTCCTTGGATTATCTTTTAATGCAATTTATTTTTAAAAATATTGTATTTTAAAATATTACAGATATAATTTGTCTCTCTGCTTATTGCTTTTGAAAAACTGAACCTTATATTTTAGGAAGAAAATTATATTGCAATTTGTAAATATAACTACTATATTTGAAAATCTAGCAAGAAAATAAAGACTTTTTACAAGATACAAAGAAATGAGTCATGGTAGGTTGCAAATATTTTAATGAAATATCAAGAATTAAAACCCTAAAATATATTTGTTAGTGATGATGGAACTATTTAGCTAGAATTATAACAAATCAGAATTACATATTAAAAAGTCAAACAAATTGTAGGGTATTTTTTTTTTTAATTTCTCTTTTTATTTTTCTTTTCCTTTTCTGGTTTGTGTGTTTATTGACTATTTTCTCCCATTTGAGAAATCTGAGGTAAGGATTGATAATAGTTGGAAGGAATTTGACTGCAGTTGCTATGGTCAGAATGGTTTTTGTCATCCCCTCAAATTCATACACTGAAACTTCCATCCTCCAATGTATAGTAGAAGGTGAAATTGGTACTCTTATAAACAAGACTGCAGAGAGCATATGTTCCCCTTTTTCCACATGAGGACCCAGTAAGAACACACAACTATAAAAAGGAATAGACCTCAGCAGACATCCAGTCTTCTGGTGCCTTGATTTTGGACTCCCCAACTTCTAGTAATAAAAGTAATAAATATCTGTTGTTTATAAGTCACCCAGTTTACATTTTGTTATAGCAGCCTCAATGGATTAAGAAAGTGCTTCCTCAAATAACCAGATAATAGATTGTCATTAGTTCAAGCTCTGCATCATACTTTTTTTTATGACTGTGAAGATACTTATAAATTAATGAAATAAGTAATACAGTAGGATTGTCTGTACACAGATAGGAAAGATAATGTACATAAAAACTAAAATTCCTTGGAACTTGAATTAACCAAGAATGACTCAGCTTCATTATGTTTAAGGATATCTTTTAAACTCTTTATATTTTATGATATTTTTGTGGTAATTACTATTCTCTTGGAAAACCTACAGAGATGACACATTTTATGGGACTCATGATAATCATAAATATGGATTTTGTGGCATTTGATATAAGGAAATACTTGGAAAAAAGCATAAATGTATTAATAAGCTAGAACAAATGCATTCTAGCAGTAAAGGATTTATAGTTAAAAATATGCTAATATATCTAGTGTGATGGCCCACACATTTATTCCCAGCTGCATGGGAAACTGAGGCAGGAGGATTGCTTAGCCCAGGAGTTCAAGGCCAGTCTGAGTAATATGACAGAACCACATCTCCTTAGAAAGAAATGCTGACAGAGCAGAGGTTCAAATCTTAAGGGGCTTGTGTGTTTCAGTATAACATTTTTTTAAAGCATGGTAAATAAATCATATTAGGTACTTATTTGGTCATCTAACTAACTAATGAACTACCTAATTAGGCTTTGGAAGGAATCAATAATTCTTTTGCTTTGAGATGTTGAGTCTTTGTGTCATTTCGTCTACCATAAAGACACTGAACAATTTTATTATTTTCAATTCCATTTGTTTGTCAACTTAAATAGTAATTATAGCATAAGTGAAATTTAATAAAAAGTGAGCTTTTGTGAGAGTTATAACTGGAAAACTTCTGTTACTTTCACTCTATTCCATTTTACATTAGAATTCCAAAAACCTAATTAATATTTTCTTTAGTTTTCCTCAAGAAAAGTAGTTTTTCCCCACTGTTCTTTTCAGAAGGAATGCAGATCCACTGTGGAAGTTCAGCTTTTAAAATTATGTCTCACCACGCTCCCTTTCTTCCCACCTCTATGGTCTTTCCTTGAGAGAGAGGAGAAAAACAATTTTGAATGTCTCCACTATGTGGAGTAGATAGAGAAATAATTAGGATAAAAATTAAAAAATAAAAAAGTGAAAAAAACTTTAAAGGATAAAATGATTAGGCATCTTAAGAAAAATCAAAATTTACATAGACTTTCCATAGTCAAATATATATATTTTAAAAATTTTAACTGATACAAGAAGAAGGCAGCATTTTCAGCTTTCAAGTTTCTGGAGAGTAATTGGGGAAACCTTTCAGACCTTTTTCTTGGTTCTTGCCATGCTTATTATCAATAAACAATGCTCCTTCACTGTAGAACACAGGATGGGTGTGAGCAGGCTGTGACCCTCCTATGTATCAGTAAACTGTGGAGGTATCCTCATGTAATTCACAGCTAGGAGATGAGATCAGGTGGTGTGCAGTGCTGACCAAATCCTTGTCTCGCTGATTTTTGCTTGGTGTATTCATACATATAAGGGCTCCTATTCCCCAATAATCTTAAAATATATTGCTAAGCATTAGAGAATCATCTCTCTTACACCTCAAAATCAGTTTTAGAAAGATTCAGAAGAGGCATTTTAAGTTAAAAAGTGATAACATTAATAGGATTTATTTAGTTTATAACTATTGGGGTTTGATTTATTTAAATTGAGGTTATTGCCATATAACTAAGCTGTATAATGATTAGTCCTAGAGTTGTGGTAATTAGTTATTCTTAACTAGTTGCAAATATGAGTACTTTGTATTTATTTCCTGGAGAAGTTTTTTTTTTATTTAACATATTTTATAAAGTTATTTTCTACAAAACAAGAAGATGGATTTCTATAACTTGTTTCAAATGAGGAATAAGATAAAATTAAATAATAAAGAAAATGACATTGAGATTTTGTTGTTGTTGTTGTTACTAGGGATTGAACCCAGGAGCTCTCAGCCACTGAGCCACATCTTCACCCCTTTTATTTTTTACCTGGAGATAGGGCCTTACTATGTTGATGAGACAGGCTTTGGACTTGTGATCCTCCTGCTTAGTTCATGAGCTGATGGGATTTCAGGAGTGCTCCACCGCAACTGGTGGAAGTTTAGATTTTACCTAAAGGGTGAAGAAAAAGGAGGAAGGGTAGTTTAAAGAAGCAAATCAGACTTGGTTAAATTTAAATATAGAGTCTTATGTTTGTGTCCTTCATCAGTGTTCTTTCCATGGAAAAAGTAAATGAACACTTTTAAATACATAATCAGTTTGACTTTACAGTTTAATTTTCTGTATTACAAATATTTAGGTATTTAGAAGGTAAAGAATTCCTATTCAGTTCAACTTAACAATTATTATGGACTCAGCTTATACATAGAGCAATAACTATACATAACTAGATATATGTGTGTATGTTCTGAGTGATAACAGATTAAGTCTAAATGGCTATTTACTTGAAAAACCTCACGGGTTTAGCTTTATCTTGATGAAAACACTATAGCCGTAGCTCTGGAGCTATGTTACAATAGTGTCCCATTGTTGACTGCTGTTGGGTACTCAGACTCATGTCTATCAAATATTTCGGTTAAAAAAAAGCTTATGAAGCAAACATCCAGTTTGTGTATTGTGCTAACACAGGGACATCAGTCTTCTCTGGGAAGTTTCTTACTTTGTATTAGTTTAGCTAGAAATTCAATGATGATTCAGAATGTTGTTTTGGAGGTAAAGAACTTAGGCAAAAGTATGCAACCTTTTTCTTATTTCTACTTATCATTTACTAATTTTTCAAATAAAATGTTTACACGGTTCCAAAATCAAATAGAAAAAGGCACAGGATAAAATGTCTGTTTCTACCATCACTCATTCATCCAGATCCTTTGTCACTGTCATGGTAGCACTTTTATTAGGTTTTCCCTCTAGTTTCTCTCTGCATGCGCAAGCAAATAAAATGTATTTCATTATATCTACACTTATTATATACAAAAGGCAACGTATTAAAGAGTGTTTCCATTTTTTCTATTTTTCTTTTAATAATAAATCTCAAAGATATTTTTGTATTACTAAACAGAATATCTTATTTTTAGAGTAGCCTAATGTTTCATTGTTTGTATGTAACTATATTATAGTTAAATTGTCAGTACCTGTTTCAAGGTATTTAGTTTGTTTGTAACCTTATTTCATTACAAACAGTTTTGAGTTCATATATTATTTAATACATGCCACATATATCAATGAGATAATTCCCAGAGATAGAATTATTAATTCAAAGTATAGTGTGGTTTTGATAGATATCACCAAATTTCCTCTTTGTAGTGATATCAATTTATATAATTCCAAACAATGCATGAGACTGCCTGCTTCCTCACAGAAAACCATTAAAGTATATTGTCAAACTTTGTATTTCTGCCAATCAGCAAATGTGAAAATAATAAATTGGTATAGATTTCAACTGTATTTCTCTGCCTGAAGTTGAATATCTTTATATGCTTTGGAGTTGAATATCTTTTTGTATGTTTTAGATATATTTGATTTTGCTTCAAATTCCTTGGGTAGATACTTTAATGGGTATTTCAAACAGTTCAAGTGAGTTCTGAAATATTATCCCTGTTGACAACTGAGCAGACTTCTCCAATAAAATAAATGTATCTTTCCCACAGACTTTATTCTTGTTTTAAATGAACTCTTTCAGCATACATTCTTGTTCCTGTGTGTTTGGACTTTTTGTTTTTTGATTCTAGGATCACTGATCCTACTTTCATGTTTATAGTTCATTTTTTCCAAATAAGAGGCAATAGAAGATTTTGTTTCCTAAATTAACATCAGGTATTATATCTAAATGTTTTTATTGATTTTTGTTCTTAAATTTTTCATGACCAATCTCATCATTATATCTGAACTTTACTAGTTTTAACTCTTAGAAAACATTTTTTTTTTAAATCTAAGGTATTGGCAGGAGAAAAAGTTTATTATTGCTGCTTGCTACCACCAATACTCATGTACAAGGATAATATTGCTCCTTGGTCTTTCAGATTAAAATGCATTTGTTATTTTTTCACTTTTGCTTAACAGCACAAACTAAAATTAAATTACATGGTTTTTCTCCCACTTTGAATTATCAAGATCACTTTTGATATTCTTTTGCCATCTTCATTCCTGGTTTTGTTTTCTTCTGTAATTGTCCTTGGTTTAATCAGTCAGAATCAAGAAAATGACATGTGAAACAAAATCTGTTTCACCTTCTTCATTTCTTTGCCATTTTTTTAACTTTCATATTATTCCTTAATCTTCCAATGTTTCTGTCATATTTTTAATTTCACTTTAGGACAATCATTTTCTTGCATCAATGCCTCCATAGCATACTTTGCCCCCTTTAAAAATGTATCTAAAATTCTGAACATTTCCTATGAGACAGACATTGTGCTAAGTAGGCACTAAGTAGTCATGCCCTCTGTCCCATAAGGAATTTTTTATTTAGTGTGGAGAAATGTGTAAACTAATTCTTCTTTGGAGAAGTGGTATTTAACAGGGAACTTTTGATCTGAATTTTGAAGGGTAAGCCATAATTTCTCAGATATAGAAGAAGGATTGAAAATAGCACATGAAAAGGCACAGAGGGTTAAAAAGTTAGTTTCATTTGCCAACAAGTCATTTGAACTAGGGTGCTAAAACCTGAACAGGCGGTGTCTTAGGTGTAAGGCTAAACCACTGACAGATTGCAAATAGATGAGTGACACAACTTGTTGCTTAAGGAAATCTGAGAGGAAAGGGTGAATAGGAAAGGGTCAAAACTGAAAGTAAAGAGATCTATTAGGAAAATAAGTGGTAAGGCAAGAAATGATGGAGTCCTGGAAGCAAAATAGCAGACCTAGAGCAGAAGAGATACTTAAAAAGTAAAATCAGCATCATTTGTCCACTGAATGAATATGGGGATGAGAGAGAGAAGTATAGGATTACTCCCAGATCCTGTCTTAGGTCATATGTAGAATATTATGATAATAAACTGAGAAAGAGAAGACAAAGAAATGAATTCAAAGATAAGATCAAATCCATCAGTTCACTTTTGAATGACCAAATGAAAATGGCCACTACTTGGTTACATACATTTTTGTATGGCTCAAGAGAAAGAACTGGACAGGTGATTTAGGTTCAGAAGTCATCATATATGAATGGATGACAATTGAAGTCACTGGTATTGACCATTCTAGAAAGCATGAGGTTAGACTTCTGCATTCCTATCAACACTGTGTCAATCAATAAAGGATGATTTATTTCCACTCTTAAAAAGAAGCAATAAACTTTGGAAGCTCACTATTAGTAAGATGGGAAGAAAATGCAAATAAATGAATGTCATGGAACCCATGAGTAGAAATACTTTCAACAAACAACTTTAATCTATCATCAAATCGGTTAAATGACAGAGAAGTCAGGTAGAATTTAGTCATGACATATGTTTTTGAGTTTATGTCTAAGCTCAATTGCCAGGCACCTAAATTTGAAATTATGTGTTCTTGACTACATTGTGCCTTGTGAGTGGGCATGAGTAAATGGTTCAAAGCATATTTATTTTAATGAATGAAAATATGTACAGAATGGGACACAAGACATAAATGGGGTCAGGGAAGACTTCAGCGGGAGATATACTTTGAAATAAACCTGGAAGGATGAATAGTTTTCTAGTAGCAAAGAAGCGGATGGAATGATATGTACAAAATCATGCATGCATGCAAGAGAATGTCATTTCCTAAAGAAACTGCAAGTAATTCTTTGTCACTGGAACACAGGTTTTGAATGGTGGGAGTGAAGAGAATGAAGTGGAGAAGAAATCAGAAAAAAAGTAGTAATGAATAGGATAATAGACTTGATTTTGTCATAGTAAGGAACTTTGAAATATTCTGAGCATTGGTAAGTTACAATTAGTACTCTCTGCCAAAAATATGGAGATATCCCCCACTCTCTTTCTCTTTCCAGGCACAGGATATAATTGCATGTCTGGTCTTTTGTGCTTCTGTGGAGTCATATTACTAATTCTGGTGAAAGAATCATGTGAAGACTGATGCTTTTCATCTCTAGCCTGGAGCCTACATACTGATGTAAAAGTCTTCAGAGTTTCTGTTTCTTCTGCCACAGTGATAGGCAATACCCAGTATGGTAGATATAGTACATGGTTCTCCAAATAACTATTATCTTGTTGTGTTAAGTCATGATGAATGATTTGGAAATTGTTTCTGTAGCACAATAAAATCTCTTACAGCCTAGATAGATGGAATTGAAGAGAGTAAAGTTATCAAATCAAAAGGCTATTACAATTTATTAACAATATGAAATAAGAGGAGAAAGAAATCCAGGCTAATGAGTTGTATAAACAATTATTCACTCAATTTGGTAGTAAGGTTGCCATTTGTGATTTTCAAAAGAGATCCTGAAGGTTATGGTGGAATGCTCAGGAAATAAAGTACATTGATGAACCAGAGAATACATTGGGGATATAGAAGTGGAGACAACTAGTCAGCAGCATAATTAGTATAGTAGTTGACTATGGACTATCTGATGCTGCCAAATGTAAGCATATATGCTTTTAAGAATAATTATACATATGATTATACATGCTACATTACCAGAAAGTGAAATCAATGTATAGCAAACAAGCAAACAAAACCAAAAAATTCTATGACTGCATTTAATAGTTATACACAAACCCCATGGTTTCATTTAATTTAATATACAAGCAGCCTTAGGGAATGAAGAATTCTCATTGGATAGTAGGAACTAAAGTCATTTCTGACTTCCTTCACAAATTCTGCTAAATTTATATGACAGGAATTCATCATTTTTTTCTATATTTTTAAATTTTCAAAACATTTTTAGTTTCCTAAATTTGCATTTAAGATCAGACATAGGAAATATCTATATTTCATTTGGTTAACAATACAAATATAAATCAAACTGCAAGATGGACACATTTACTGTTATCATTGTTAAGAAAAGCCATATTTGTATCTTTTTGGTTGCTACCTGTAAATAAAATAAAATGACATACTAATAGTGACCAGTTGAGAGAACAGTAATATAAAATGATAGTAAAGATAAGCATAAATCTATAATAATTGAATTCAATTTTTTTCATTTTGAATCATATATAATCTATGAAATTGTACCCATGTGCAGTTTTAAACATGTGGTTTTGTGAATAATTTTTGTCATTAAATTCTTTAAATTTTGAATAATATTGAAAGTACCATGCCATTTTATTTTATAGTATGTGAAATTTTAAATACAGATTCTGGAAGACAATATATACTTGTAAGGAGGAAGCAAGGTATTCCAGATACCCCAAAATGTAACATGGGATACTTTAATATGCTTATTTATTAAAAAAAAATATCATGATAGTGGTCAAAATAGCTATTATAGAAGTATATGCATTTAGAACCTATTCAAGGTTAAGCATTTACAGTGTTTTATTATAGTAAACACTGCCCTATACTCCTTAGGGTCAAATCCACTGGCATTTAATTTCAGCAATTGTCATAATAGAGGCGTTATGATAATGCTGCAGCCTCTTGGGTATACATAGAGGTTGAATGCTGTTATGGTTTTTCCTTTTCATCTCCCTTAAAGGTCTGTCTACAGTACACACATTACTTGGAAGAGGAGGAAGTTAATCCTTCTTTATTTGAATATTTAGAACTTAGTTGTAAAGGTTGAAATGAACATCACATGAGAGAAAAATTAATGGGAGATTACAGAAAGGGGAATAATCTTCCATATGTTTTAGGTCTTTGAACACAAGAGACTCATCACAAGGACCACATGTACTTCTTCTGAGTTCCAACTTCAAAATTAATAAACATCAAATGTTTTATATTTCCCACAGGACAGTTTCAACTTAGTTATTCTGTCATAGTATTTTGTTCATTGACTTATTATCTTTTTTTTAAAAAAGTATATTTTAGTAAGGTGATTATCTTTTTCTCAAATAATAGGCATAATGACTGTCAGCAGGATACTTACAGTCTAAGATATAATCTCAAATGTTTTTTCCTTTTTCCATATTTTTATTGGTGCATTGTAATTGTACATAATGGTGGGATTTGTTGTTACATATTCATACATGCACAAAATATAGCATTAGAATTTGACCAATCCAATTCCCCAGTATTTCCCTTCTCCCCCTCCTTCCCCTTGTTGAGGTGTAATCTTGAGTAACCTGAGAAAAAGTGCAAGAGAGCAAGTAATGGAGGTATTGGAGAACTAAGCATGGGTCAGTTTATAGAAAAAGATATATTCAAAAAGAAGGTGATCACAAAAATTCTATCTTAACCAAACTGTCTGCCCAAGTAACAAAAAGCAAGTAAACACACACACACACACACACACACACACACACACACAAACACACAGAGTCATTGGGTGTAGGGTAAAGAACGAACACTAGCAGATGCTGTCTGTTTTGAAGATTTGGTATTTAATTTAACTTCCTGCAGAACTACTTCCAGAATTTTTTTCATGTCAAAGGAAAAATCTCTGATTCAAAGCTATTTTTATCTAGGCTTTTTTTTTTTTCATTTTAAAAAATTGTATTTTTAAGTGATACATAATAATTATACATATTTATGGAGAGATGTGTATATATATAATTAGCATGTCTATCACTTCAAACATTTATCATCTCTGTGGTGAGATAATTCAAAATCCTCTCATGGCTGTTTTAAACTATATAAGAAATGATTTGTTTATTGTAGTCATTCTGTAAGTCTAGAGAACACTAGAACTTATTTCTTCTGTCGAATTGTAATTTTGAACCTGTTAACAAACCTATCCCTATCTCCTACTTTCTCCTTTCCTTACTAGACTCTGGTAACCACTTCTCTACTCTCTACTTCTTTGAGATAACAGTTTAACTTTCCATGTATGAGTGAGAACATGTGATATTTGTCTTTCTGTCCATGGCTTGTATCACTTAACAGAATGTCCACCAGGCTTATCAGTGCTACAAATGACAGGACTTCACTCTTTTTATGTCTTAATAATAGACTACTTTCTAGCAAGTTCTTTATCCATTCATTCATTTATAGATACTTCATTCAATATCTTGGCTATGGTGGTGGTATTGCGATAAACATGGCCATGCATGTAGGTCTTTGATATATTCAATTTCATTTACTAATACCATCATTCTGATCACTGAAGTACCACAGTAGTGTGTCAAGGTGTCTATAAGGTCAGGATAATGATCCCATATTCCCCACTGGATTGTTATGAGGATTGAATATATTACATATACATAATGTTATTGGAATAGCAGCTTGCACATAGTATGTGTATTAGCTATATTATTTTATGTTAATAATACACAATTAAGAAATATTGGATAAAGTTACTTCAAGCAACTTAAAATATTTCCACAGATTTCAATGGATATTAATTAATCTATGGATTAGCTGATTCTTTTTTTGACTGCCGGTTAGGCACTATTACATTAACTTCTTAAAGGCAGTAGAATAGCTTATTTCCAGATTGTACTGCATTTATTTGACTATATAGTGGTATACACTAGAAATTTTTTCAATTTTTAAAATATTATAAATAAGATAACACTATAGTTAACTATGGGTACACATCCATGACAGATTTCCAGAAACTTCTGGGTTAAAAATTACACAGATTTCGAAGACTTTTGTCATTTACTGACAAATTAACATTGAGGAAAGTTGGGTCAGTTTTGTCACACCAGCAGTGAATGAGAAGGGAAGACAAAGACTTTTTTTTTTATTGTTTGTTCTATTTAGTTACACATGACAGCAGAATGCATTTTGATTCATTGTACACAAATGGAGTCCACCTTTTCATTTCTCTGGTTGTACACGATGT
The DNA here is from genome assembly GCF_902686445.1 of Sciurus carolinensis. Taxonomy (NCBI): domain Eukaryota; kingdom Metazoa; phylum Chordata; class Mammalia; order Rodentia; family Sciuridae; genus Sciurus; species Sciurus carolinensis. The sequence continues at coordinate 45,312,158 of NC_062221.1, forward strand.
AGGGTCACACCATTCGTGTAACCATACATATACATAGGGTAATGATGCCTGTCTCATTCCACCATCTTTCCTTTGCACTACCTCTTCCCCTCCCCTGATTTCCTTCTGCACAGTCCAAAGTTTAAAGACAAAGACTTTTAACAAGTGCAGTTGATTAGGCCAAAAGGAGCTTCAGGACAACTTCAGCATTTCAAATCAAGATGTGGCATTAGAGAATAAGAGCCAGGGAAAATCAATCAATAAATCAAAATGCTTTAAAATAATTTCACTACTGAGTTAATATGCTTTTGGTAAGGTGGTAGCAAGTAGAATACTAGATTATTAAGTATTAGGGCCTATGGTGGGTTTTTAACAATTGTTAGTATTACCTCATAGGATAGTTTCAGGTGAGTAAATATCTACATATTGGAAAATGAGACAAATGAGAAACCCTGTTGTTTGACTTAGTGATTATAGCATTCTTTGTATTTTTTATATTAATTATCGAGAATGAAAACATCTTTATATATTAGGTTTGTGCTAGATTTTTCCTTTTTACCTGAGCGATTTATCAGTTAGAAAAACATAAAGAAAAAATCAAAATTCATTTCTTGGAAACCAGGTTTATTTTCTAAAGCTCCCTACTGTCTGTAAGGTTGATCCTGTCCACCTCTCTCTTTTGTGTTCCTTCTCAATTGATTAATAAGAGCCATAGATTTTATTTTTCCTTTTAAGGAGCCATTTTGATGATTAATCCAACTAGATCCTTTTCATCCTATGTTAAATATGAAAAGACAATACAGTTAATACATAATTGAGGCCAAGCAGAAGTACATAGTTACAACTCCACTTTTTAGCTTGGTATTTAAAAGAATGTAGCTTTTACCATCTATCTAATAAGGTTAACTTTTAAGTGATACCAAGTAAGGCTTTTCTGGTTTGGATTCTTTTGACTCAGAAGAAAATTTTGAGTAATTTATAAATTACCTAAATATTTTAAAGTTACATGAGGATAACTTCTATTTATTACTCATTGAGTCTAATTTTATCAACATTTAATAAAAAATGGGACTTGGGGCTTATTGAATGTCAGCAAAACAAAATTCACAGTTACATAGCTGAACAGAACAGTGACTATACTCCTTTCAGTAACATACCATATTGGTTGGGTTCTTAAGTTCAGATTTCAGTCTTCTAGGCTTGCATTTTAATACCACTGTTTCCTTGGACAAGGTCAGTGAATGTAGGATAAAGAACAAATACTAGCAAATGCAGTCTGTTTTGAAGATTCAGTATGTAAGTTAACTTCTTACAAACATAGTCCCAGAAATTGTTTTATATCAAAGAAAAGTCTCTAATATAAAGCCATTTTTATGTTAGTGCTGTTGTTGATCTTTTGAGTGTGAGAATTTAATATAGATAATGCACGGAGACATTTAGCATTATTTAATAGAATAGAGATATTCAACAAATGCTAGTCATAGCTATTGCAGTGGAATGTAGGGAAAAAAGAGAGAAAATAAAAAATTAAAACCAGGTTTGCATTAGTATCATGTGTTTCCTTTCTCCACAGTTGCTGCTGATACCGAATCCAGAGAGGTGAACAGAGTTCCCCTTCCTAATAATACAACCATAGCAACAGCAGCTGTGATTGAGGAGAAAGCAGAATAACATCTCTTCAAGTGGGGACTCCCTGATTCTGCAGGCGTTATTCATTGTCTGAAGGCTGTGAAGGAGATTGATAGACTAAGAACCTTGGCTGATTCTCTGGAGATAGGAAAACTGAAAGACATTCAATAATAATTTTGCTCATTAATCTTGAGATAGACAAGGCTCCTTGTGCCTTCCAGTGGTCTTCTGACAATAGGGTCTTGCATTATATTGTTTTTCTACCTTGCCTTTTGTATGTATTTCCTAGGTCTCTAAGAGGGAGAAGGTCAAATAGGGAATTTTGTTTGGATTGGCTTGACAAATAGAAAAGAATAGTCCATGATACAAAAAAAAAATCACAATAACGTATAAAAAGATTTCCCAACTCATGATTCTATAGTAATGTGTTTGTATGAGCTTTTAATATAACTGTCTGCCACAGCATAATGGGTTCAGAGGGCATCTCTATTGACTTGGGTGAAGGAAAACATGTCATTTGAAGTTTGTAGCACATTTGATGGATGGAGCATGGAATTGAAAACTTATCATCATCTTTCTCACAAGGGCATATGATATTTAGATAAGTTAAATGAACCAAGACAGAATTAAAATTTCACCTTGCACACTTAAAGACCTTTACAAGAATTTTCAATACTCTCTTGCTGTAATATAACGTGTTACACTTTCTTTCCCATGTTCAGAAACATGAGTCTTTTGATACATGAGTCTTTAATTCTTATGTTAGAACTAAGTACTAGTATAGAATACACAGATTTTTTTTTGAAAGAATACCTCTCTTTAATTTTTTTGTTGATGAGTTGGTTTATGAGTTTGGGTGTTTCGGATTATTTTTGTTCTAGATTTTTTGTTTCTTCTTGGCAATAATATCCTATCAGAAATTCTCTGTGTACTTTCTTTAATTATCAAGATATTTATTCTTTCAGCTGAAATGAGGTTTAAACATTTTTAAACATTTTACTGTTGATTTAATAACTCTTAAGGAAAGAGTCATACCTGTGTGTTATTTTAAAAAAATGAGATTTTAACATATGGTAGGCACAATAATGTTACTCTCTAATCTTCCTTATGTAATTTGACTTATTTAGAGATATTATCCAGCAATTTATCATGAAGAACAATGGCCTGAAGCTTTATGTTTTATGGACTGATGTAATTTAAATTTCAGAATGAGAGTATTCCTTCTAAAACATGGGACAATAGGCTTTTTTTTTTTAAGGTCATTTTGAAGGAGCAATACCTGAGAAAGTAATTAGAATATGTAGTTAGGCATGAACTGGGACTGTGCTCAAGAATGATCTACATAATTCTGATATCATGAGATTTTCCCTGAGAGACTTTTTTGTCTTTAGGTGATTAATCAGGTGAATACATTAATTTGATTCCATCTAGAGAGAACATTTGAAATTGTAACATATAAAACATTCATTTTAGAACTGCAAAGTTATCTAATTTGACTCCTCATTAACAAAGATCTTTGCTTGTTTCCATTAATTGTCTGAATGACAATGATCCCAAAACAACAGAATTCATAAGTGCTGAGAGCTATGTCTAAACCATCCCTGTAGGATCTTTTATGACTTTCTATTTTTTTCTTTCAAGTATAAATTTTTAACAATATATTTTATTTTAATGTATTTAAGTATAACTGTATTTGCTGTATTAAGAAGCAGACAGACATATAGGGAAGGAGGGAGAGAGAGAAAGAAAGGTGTGGGAGAGATTTTCAGTTTTCATGGCAGTCATTATACCAACTCTAAGCAATCAATAAGATGATGGGTGAGCAGGCTATAGAATGTTCATTCTCACTGTGATCAAGGTTTTCAAATTATCTTATAGGACAATCTGAATAGTCACATATTTCCCTTGGGTCTTAAAAGGTAATTTACTACAGGTTGAATATCCCTTAACCAACATGCTTGGGAAGGGAAGTGTTTCATATTTTAATTTCTTTTTTTTTTGATTTTGGAATATCTGCATATACATGATGAAATATCTTGGGGATAGAACCCAAGTTTAAACAAAAAAATGTATTTTTGGTTCACGTACACCTTATGTACATGGACTTAAAGTAATTATAGGCAACAGTTTAAATAACCATATGCATGAAACCAAGTTTTTTTACACTGAACTTCCAGAAAGTTGTCACCATTTCAGCTATCCACGTGGACAGTCTATGTTTCACCTGCAGTATCACCATTATTTCTGATGCTGAATTTATATGCTATTAATAAGCAGTAAGTTACATAATTCACACGTAAGTCTTTAGCAGTAAAAAACATGACATCCCAGTAATACAGTGAAAAATAACGTGTTCAGGTTACTAAGCAGCAGGGCAGCATGCTTGAGCCTGGGAATCTGGGTGTGCTCAGGAGAGAGACATGACAGCAGAAGGTGGGTGGGAGAATCTTTTTTTCCCTTGGGAACACTGGAAAAACTCTGTTATGCATGCAATTTGACTGTGATCTGTCAATTGAGGTTGTGTTGTCATGTTGGTGCTGGAAAAGTTCAGATTTAGGATATTTTGGATTTTGGATTTTCAGATAGGGATACTCAACCTGTATATTCTCCAAAACTTCTTCCCTTATTAAACTTCCTGATGAATTATTTTAACTGTAAATTGCTAATTAAGTTACTAGTTTACCTTATAACTTTCTAATTCATATATGGTATAGTTAAGTTTAGGGACAGTGCTTGTTTGTTTGCCAGTATAATAGAGTAGCTATTAGCAAACTTTCTATTGTGTTTGGTACATGGCAAGAACATGTTTTTTGTTTGTTTGTTTGTTTGTTTGTTTTGTGGTTTCTTCTGAGGGACTGGGGATTCGAACTGCGACCCTTGAGCATGCTAGGCGAGCGCTCTCCAAAGCAAGCTATCAAGAACATGTTGGTACAAGTGTTTTATGAGTTAATACAGTCTTTGCTTTTGAGAAATGGTGTTGCTATAAATATGCTTTGTTCAGGTAAGGAATTGTAACACAAAGAAATTTTCATAAATTTGCATAAGATCTCACAGCTATTAAATTACAGGCTAGAATTCAAAACCAAACAGTCTGGCTTCAGAGCCCTCAATCTTGACCAGTATCTCACCTGTATTCCTGAATAAAGGGAGAAAGCTGATTTTTGTATAGTAAGTAATGCTGGCCTCTTATTTAGAGATGACTTTAAAGTGATCACAGACTTTACTCCCAGATAGATATTCCATTCTTCAATAATACCACTCAAACTTATGATCAGAAATCCTTGGTCTATAGCCTGTTGTGGGGTAGTACATTTTCTTGATCATGGACTCCTGTGCCTGTGAACCAAGTCTACCTCCTCACCTGATATCCTTTCCTGTATTGATGGGAAGGGCATGGGCAACATGTTAGTACATTGAATAGAATGATGGGTAAGCAATACTTGACAGTAACATGCATGCATAAAGAAAATTACAACCAGATGCTGGCAAAGTTTTGAGAGCTCTAGCATTTTAAATAGTTATTGCTATTGTAGTTGATGAAGTAGTTTACTGATTTCTTGATTTTACTGTGATATTTACACGGTTCCATAATATGGATGTCTAAGTTTATTGATTCACTTATTTTAGATTGCAAATAACTAATAAGATTTACTTAGGATTTTTCTTCTTTATTTAATCAGCTGCCTTAGATTACAGCTTAAAAGAGAAAAACTCCTTATCTAGTTTTACTTTCTTTGCCGTAATCACTGCCAATATTGAAATTTGTTTTCTAAAATTGTAATCCATGAAAGGAGGAAAAGAAAATCCTATTGAAGTAGTTGGAACATGGAATTATATAGTGTAATTTTTTTTTTCATTATTTACCCTCACGTGGTTCCAAGTGGGTTTTGTAAATCCTCCTAGCCTTCTTTTCGCAACTGTAAAACAGAAATGATTTCATGGACATCGTTGGGAGGATTTGTAACTCCTGACATCTCTGACCAAAGGAGAAGGCCCCCTAATTCAGGCAATTTCTCCTTGACATTTATAGGCTCTTCCTCCTTTTGCTTTATGTATGTCATTTTACTGAGGACTACAATGTATATTACTACCTAGGATCCAGTTTTTACTTCAAGTTGGGCTGTGGCTCTGAGTGCTCTTAAGTTAGTGAACCAAAGAAGGACCTGTGTGATGTAGTACAGGATTTTCCAGACTTGCCTGCCAATAAGAATCATATAGGTCTTACAGATTTCCAGGCCCTTCCTAGAGATTCTGGTTAACTTGACCAGGAGTGAAGCATAGGAACGTATGTCTTAACCAGAAGTCTAGATGATGTTGGTGTTAATGTTAGCATGGGAAACATGGAAATAAAATTGAGTTGGTAGATCTGAGTCAAGATCCTAGTGCCACCTACCAGATGTGTACTTGTTTAACTTTCCAAGTCCTAGTTTATAGATCACTAGTACAGCTGTCAGTTTTGCAGATGGAATTCAGAGTAAGCAAACATTAAGTGGTCTGTTCATGGCTTCATTGATTCGCCACCTCTTAGTATTTCCTAGTGCTGGACTGGTAAGATTTAACAACTGGCTCTGCAGAAGAGCAAACCCTGTGTTTTCTTATTTCTGTGGTGTAAATATAATATACTATATTAAATAGTATATATAGTATATACTATAATATACTATATTATATATTATATATATTATATATTATGCTATATTATATACTATAATATACTATATTAAATAGTAAATATACTCACCATCACACATCCAGCTCTTATAAGTTGGAGGGAGCCACTCCTTCCAGCCAAACTACACATCCAACAGTTTTCTCTCTCTTCCCTTCTCCTACATCCTTCTCTCATCTCCTTTCCTCTTTCTCCCCTTTGTATCACATTTCAATTTCTGTATTTTGTATTTGGCCAGGGGAGCAACATATATAGAAATTAAGACAACTTGGGAAAAAAATGACCATCTTGCAAATGGGTAGTTGACACTTGCCGTTGAACTTGCCAACACTTCCTATTAATTCTTCCCTTCATCTCATCTTTCTATATATTCCTTTGTCTTCTACCTTACTCTAGATTAGCCTTTTACTTTCTCTTTATATTTATGTCTTTATAAATAATTTTATAATTTACATCCTTTTATTATCTTTCCTTCTGTTGTTTCAATCTAATACATGGTTAGGTTTCCCCTCCTAAAAATAAATTTAAAAACTATTCCTAAAAAGTCCTGCCATGACTATCTCAGAGTTATATTGAATTATATTATTTTATAATTAAAATTCTTGATAGAATAGTTGGATCTTTGTGTTCTTATTTCCTCACTCAATTTTATCTTTCCCTCTACAGTTTAACTTCTGCTCTTGTTACTTTAGTGAAATTATTTTTGTTAATGGCACAGACTACCAAATACACTAAGCACATAAGAATCCTTCTACTGCTATTTACACTGGTAATCCAAACAAAATGCATACTGGCTAAAAGCGCATTGGACATAATCTAGAAGAACCCAGGCACAAGATTGTAAGCACCTATTTCCTGTAGATTCACAGAGCATAGGCTTAATCTTTCAGCAACGAGTTGTAACTACACTCTGATAGAAGTTCATGGGAGACTTAGTGCCCAGGATTTTCACTGAAGACTGATCACATAGGCATCTCTGTTAGTTTTCCTTAGCTGTGGCCAAAATATCTGACATAAAGAGCTTAAAGAAGGAAAGGTTTATTTTGGCTCACATGAACAGTGGGTTTCACTGCTCTGGTCTTGTGGTGAGGCAGAACACATAATGGAAGGGTTTGGTGGAGGAAAACTATTTAACTCCTGGTAGTCGGGATGCAGAGAGAGAAAGAGAGAGAGAGAAGAAAGGACCAGGGACAAGATATAGTCCCCTAGGGTATGCCCCCAATGCCCTCCTTCCTCTAAACATGCCCCACCTGCCTGTAGTTTCCACCACCTCCCAGTAGGCCATTCAGCTATCAAGGGATTAATCTACTGAAGAGGTCAGAACCCTCATGATTCAATCTCAAAAGCCCCACCTCTTGACATTGCTTCAGTGGGAACTCAGCCTTCAAACAAATGAACTTTGCGGGGACATTCCAGATCCAAACCGGAACTCTGCCTAATGCATACCAAAATTCTAGTCTACAAGAAGAAAACCAGTGTTCAGCATAAACAATATTGCTCAAAAAATTTAGGCACAGTGAACTACTTATCAGGACACATTGGGAATTGTCCAGAAATTTAAGTTCTCATATACCAGCCTAGGAGCTGCCTTTCCTAGTAGTCCTTTTTAAGAACAGTAGTCTCAGGTCTGTAAAGTTAACTCTTTCCTACATTCCTTCTACAGAGCTTTTCTATATACATCTTTTCTCATTCCATCTTCACAACTGCAGCTGAGTGAGGCATTTAAAATGTAAATCTGGTCTTCTTTAGCTTGAAACTACTTGCAGTGCCTCCTTTCTAATTCTTGATAACTGACATAAAAAAGGGGTTCACTGGGAGAAGTCTTTGGGATTATAATAGTTACTGCAATTAATGTGCTCTGAATTTGTAAAACGAGATATTCATCCACTTATTTTAACTTTAGAACTCTTAGGAGCTCCCCACTGAATGCTGAAGTTGGGAATCCCCCTTTTCTACCATTGCTCAGATTCTAGACAGTTTATATGTCCACTGACTGAACCGCCTTAACAATAGTTTTCCTCTTGAAACACTTAATACTTCTTCTCTTGTATTATAGTTTTTTTGTATACATGTCTCATCTCTATATTTTAAGCTGTTTGAAGAAGCAATCCATTTTTCATTGCCTTTATTCCTCAAATTTATCTCTAATAGCTCCATATTTAGCACTCAGCTTTCAATAAATATGTTGAATGAAAGAATGAACTTAACCCAAAGTAAAAACTAACAGGCTATATTTTATTCTGAAAATGTTATTTATCTAATTTTCTGAGTAGCAGTGTATAAATATTATTCAGAATAAAACCTAAATAAACTAAAGGAAGCATAAAAGGAATTTAAGTGGAAATTAATTATAAGTACCTATGTTTAAAAGGTCTAGTCATATACTTTGAGTTAATTAAACTAGAATTACGTGCATTTGATTTTTACTCTTTGCATCAATTTTTAAGTATTTAGAGATTTTTATTTTTATTTTCTCCTTCTAAAACCACATTTCAGTGGAAATTGTTACCTAATTAGTGCTGTGCTAAATTATATACACAGAACTTATTTTTAAGAATAAGTGAAAATGGTGGATTTATGCCTAACCAAAGACATTGTTATTTCTTGATATTAGATACAGATTATTTCTCTGAAGCAGTATTTTGATATTTTATCATTATTAAGCAAAGATATATACTCTCAGTGTTCTGATGAAGAACCATAGGAATATATATTTTACTCATGATAAATAGCTTTTAGTGCTTGTCAAGTCTTCGGAAGTAACTTGCTTGTATCTTCTTAATAATAACTAAATCAAAGGCTTTTAGATTTGGGTAGCAGAAGTTACCTAAAGAGAAGTTTACTTGAAGACATTGTTTGGTTATGTGTATGAGTATGTTTATATGTGTGTGTGTAATTTCTCTACTATAAATGTAAAATAAATATATAGATTGTTTAGCAAATGGGTATACTTAGGAAGATATTAACAAGTTTTTAAGGCTGCTGTCATTTTTGTCATGCTAAGGGTAGAATATTAACTGTCATATCTATTACATGATGAGAAGTCTTTGGGGAACATGCCAGTGCCTTATGTCCATGATAATCATGAGCATGTTGTCTCTGGCTAAAATATGGAGATGGTGGTAGCACCATGCACCAGTCTAATGGTGCCTTATCTAGTCTACTGTGACAAATAATTCCACTCAGCTTGTCAGTGTTGACAGCTGAGACTTTTTGCTTAGACGCCTTGACAGTGCTTGTATTAAACAGCCAGAGCCATACACTCCATTAAGTTTCTGTAAAATGAACTGTCTGCTCTTGCTGTTTTGCTGATAGCGGCAGCAGTTGTAAGCTAATCCTCTCCAGTTGTGGATTGCTTGACTGAGTGCTTTCACTCATCGACAGGTAGTAGATCTCATAGTTTTAGTAGGGTGGCTACAAGGCTCATAGCGATTATAGTTAGCTGGAATTTATTTCAAAGTAGATATCTTTTAGCAGCTACTTATTCTAAATTAGGCTTCAAAAATATTCCTAAATAGGAAAAAACTGACTTTTTAGATGATGAAAGTAATTGATGACTTTTTTTGCCAATAAATAATTATTCATACATCTTTGGTACAAAAGACACAAACATGAGAAAGCAGTGTCTGTAGGGGAATGTCTATATACAAATGTGTGTGTGTGAGTGTGCGGGTGTGAGTATATTGTGTGTTTGGGAGGGTATGTCTGTGCACTAACAAAAGGTATATGTTCCTTAGTATATGGAAGTACATTTAAGAGAATGTAAATGAATACTTTCTTCTTTATTTATTTATTTATTTTTTGTAAGCCTAAGTACATCATTGGAGACACTGATACCTTATTGTTTTCAATAAATGAGGAAAATACAACTTTGAATTGTTTTCTCCTTTAAATGAATGACAGTTCCTTTGGGCTATTTCTTATGTTTATGCATTGTATTAAACACCTTTGCTTCTTTATTCTTCCTCCTATTTCAAACAGAAACTTGTTTCTGGTGTGACAAAGACCACTAGGTTATCTAGGTGTGACAAAGAACACATTTGTCAACATATACCTTGAATTTGATTTGAAAAGCCAATGAAAACCTTGGTGCTTCATTCGTGGTAGGCTTTTATATTCTGTTATCACTAGGCATTATCAGTGATGAAGTAAGTCTTTGAAAAGGACAAATAAGGACAAAAATGTTTACAAGTTTGAACATTAATCCTGACAGAAATGTTAAGAATGCATTGCTAACTTGAAGAAATTGAAAGTAGGAATAGTATTATTTATAATATTTGATATTATTTTTGATATACGTGTATATTTTTTTCTAAAAACATAATCTATCCCTGATAGGATATAACACCTTTTAATGAATGCCTCACTAGACATTCTGTGCCTAACCACACTTAAGTGAAATACATTTCAGCATGGTTTTTGAATACATTTTTTTACTGATATTACTGATTTGGAAATTAAGTTGTGCTCTTGTCCCCAAAGCTTTTTAATCTTTAGTATGGGAATGAAGTACATTTTTTATTATATATGAGGAATCCTTGGAGTATTGTTATCTTTGTCCTAGAGCATCATTACCCTTTGAAGTAATGTTTCAAAGATGAAAAGCTTTTTATTCAACTGGGTTGGGGGAACTTTATGCTATCATAAGTGTTCGAAGGTATGGAGTTTGTTAACTCTTTAAACTACATAGGCAATTATTAGAAACCTGAAAGTAGTAATTTTACAAATAACCTAGTACTCTGTAACAGTGTATTTACCTCACACTGGAGACTATTTTCTTGCTGTAGGTCATGTTCCAGGCAAAGTTACGTAGGTCAAAGAAAATTTTCTTTATTATTATAGGAAAAAAGAAGGTTTATATGAACCAGAAAGTGAACCCAGAAATAGACTACCAACAAATCCAGCTGTAGCTGAAGTAGGAGAAGCTATTAGATGACTTTAAAGAATGAAAATTGTAGCTTCACATTTAAGGGAGATACCCAGGCCTGATCCATCCTCCTCTGAGTGCTCAAGGGCTGTCTTCTAGTGATAACTTAGACAGATGTCCACAAATCTTTCTGCTCTGAGTTCTGCTGGTGGTTGACTTTGAAATGTAGCTTGTGGCAACAATTCATAGAGCTGGTTTTCTCTCCTGTGCTGTTAACAAAAATTAGTTGGATTAGTGTGGAAATGTAGAAAAAAACACAAAAACAGTAGCAATTTCACTGAAAAGATTTGGAAGGAAATCTTTTGGAGTATTAAGGAAAATTGTTTACCTTTTCCTTATAAGCCTGAGAAAAATATTACCAGGGAGTCTGGTTTGCTTTTCTTAGGGATCTAATGTACATCATTGACTATTTTAGCCAATTTTGTGTCACTTGAAATCAACACTTTGTGTATGATAATTTTTCCCTCTTCCTTTCTCCTTCTTTTCCTTCTGCCTCTCTCTCCCTCCATTTCTCTCCATTTTTCTGTCCAGCCTTTTTTCTTTGTCCTTTTCTTTTTTTCTCTTTCTCTGTCTTTATGTCTTTTTCTTTTTCTCACTCTTTACCACATCTGGGATAAGTGTTAGGAAGTTTATCATCACTTTTTTATTTAATTAAATTCATTTTTAGTTAATACATAAAAATGTCACAATTACAAGTATTAGGTAATGTGACATTTAGATACATGCTTACATTATGTAGTATTTATATCAAATTAAAGATCACTTCAAACATTTAATATTTCTTTATGATTAAAACTTTCAAAATCCTTTCTTCTGGCTTTTTGATGTGTATAGTAAGTACATTACTATTCATGCTCACCCTACTGTGCAATAGTCTATTAGAACTTCTCGCTTCTAACTGTATCATAATAGCCATTTATCAACCTTTCCCCATCTCTACTTCTCCCTTACTTTTCCCAGCCTCTGGGAACCATGATTCTACTCTCAACTTTATGAAATCAACTATTCTAGATTCCACAAATGAATTGATCATGTGGTAACTCATCTTTTTGTGCCTGGCTTATTTTACTTAACATAGTCTCTCCTCTTCCATTCACAAATTATACAGCTTCATTTTTATGGCTGAGTAGTATTCTATTGTGCATATGAATTACATTTGCTTTATTTATTCATCAGTTCATAGACATAGATGGTTTTCATTTCTTGGTTATTGTGAAAAGCAACAATGGACATGGCAGTTCAGATGTCTCTTCAACACCTAATTTCATATACACATATGAAGGAGGCATGGATTTACTGGATCATATGTTAACTTTATTTTTAATGTATTGAGGAACCTCCATAATGTTTTCCATATGGCTGCACTAATTTACATCCCCACCATCAGTGTGCAATGATTTCTTTTCTCTACATCCTTGCCAGAACTTGTTATCTTAAGTCTTTCTTTTTATAGTAGTCATTGTCACTGGGGTAAGTTGAGATCTCATTGTTATTTTGATTTACATTTCCCTGATGATTTGATGTTGAACATTTTTTTCCTATATCTATTGATTTCCTATATCTATCTATTTCCTATATCTATTTCTTTTAAGAAATGTCTATAGGTTTTGAAGTGTACATGTTATATTAAATACCTCATATGTAGTAGTCATATGAAACATACTAAATAATTGAGCAAACAGAATCATAGATTTTATTTTATTAAATCAAATAATGACTCTATACCTTAGAAGAAGGGTCTAGGAAATATGGAACTAAAATCTTTTTTTTTTAAATATTGTTTTTTATTTAGCTTTTAATTTTTTACAGACTGTATTTTGATTCATTGTACACAAATGGGGTACATCATTTCATTTCTATGGTTGTACACAATGTAGATTCATACCATTCATGTACTCATACATGTACATAGGGTAATGATGTCTGGCTCATTCCACCATTTTTCGTAACCCCCTCCCTCTCATTTCCTTCTACATATTCTAAAGTTCCCCCATTCTTCTATCTTATACAGTACATTGGAAGTGTTCTGTAGAAGGTAACCCTAAAGCACAGAAGTAAATATAACACATTTATTTTGCACTTCAAACAATTGTTTACTAACATAATATAAATTACATGTGAATATAAGGGAACTATTTTCTACTCAAAGACTACCTAGTTTGCATTTCTATTCCCAGATATCAGTCTTGGAGTTTTTATGGAGTGCCCACAGGGTATATAACATAGTACTTGATTTTGCAAATGTATGGGAGAACATGTTTGTTAAAGGTATAAATAGGCCAAATGGGAAATATAAAATGATCATTAACTTTAACACTGCTTTTCACTAAGGAATTTCTTCAAATACTATAGATTCCATTTAGAAAAGAAAGAATACATATGGGGTAATTTAAAGTGAAGTTGAGAGTAGATTGAGATTTTTGTAACACTGTACCTTATTGCAATTTTCCTGTGTATTGTTTGATTGGGAATAGCATCATAGTTTTGTGGTATTTTGTTTATATAGGAGGTTAGAATTTTTCAAGGTATTCCAGGACCTTTTGTCCAGAGCTGGTCTCAATTCAGCTGGCAGTTGCGATTCCTGTTACCAAATGGTGTGTTCATATTCTTCCATTGAATGAAATAAGAAATCGTCTCCCACTCTTTGTTAATCTTCAGAGTACACATTGGTTGGGTATTAAATCTGATGCCAAAAACACATGCGTTTCCTTATCTATTGCATCGCTTTTTGGAGTCTGCCAAAAAAGAAAATACTAGGAAATATTGTACTAGGAAAACCCTAGGATGGAAAAGTGAATTCCAGAGATTGAAATGTAACACTTAGGTGTTCCTATTTATAGAAACTCATCTGGTTTCTATTCTTGGTATCTTGATATTCTTGACTATTTATACTGAGAGTTAAAACTTAAGGATACACAAATTTAAATTTTCTAGGTTTAATTATATATACCCATGTTATAGTTTTAGTACTCACATTTTAATCATATGAAAATAGTAGTTAATATCAAGGTTAAAGAAGTGACTAAAACAATAAAATTTTGAATATTTATTCTTTTCCCTTAGTCAACTTTTTGGAGATGTCAGATATTCTGCTACTATCTACCCAGTAACATGAAAATGAAGGATATATAGCTCTTGCATTAAAGTAGTATTAATGGGAAAATCTTATGGTTTTCCTTTTTTTAACTTTTAGTAAATTTGATTGACTAAACATGATCCACATAACCCAGAGTATTTTTTTTTTGTATTTACAGAATTAATTTACTTGACATTTTAAAAATAAAGTATGTATTATAGTGCCAAATATGTGTTGCCTTTGTACCATAAAAAGAATACTAACAAGAAAGTAAATCACAAGTTTAGTCATAGGAATATCATAACAACTCTCTTCAATTTAGGTTTTATTGTAATAGGAAATACAAGTTCACTTATATAAAGACTGGGTAATTTAATGTAAGAACATTTATGGTAGTAAAACATGCTTCTTTACTGGAAAGGATTTTTATATAGTGTGAGATTGATTATATCTGTCAATTAAATTTGGAGAAGTACTGAAAATAAACTCTACATAAATAATGGAATTAATTGAAGTTCCAAAGAAATAATCCTGGCACTATTAATTAGAACTACATCTTCAGAGTTCTTTTCCTTCTATAAGAGATAGCATGGAATCCTATTGTCCAGTAAAGATTTAAGTAAATCAGGCATTTGTGGTGTTGCGTACAATACTACTAATTTAGCAGGTGCAAGAATTAGGGCTAATTTATCCAGGATAATTTATAAACTGGGTGGGTGGATCTATTTTCTTCTATTCAGATACATTTTTAAAACGTAACTAGTATAAATATGTTTGTCCACTCCAGAGTCGGATGCAGCTTATATTGTACAAACTCTAAAATGGAAACTATGATATATGAACTCATTCTCTAAAAAGGATTGTAATTAACTTGTCTCCATCTTCACTGAGGTTAAAAGAAGAGGAGAGTGTCTTAAATTGTGGAAGGAAAAAACTAGTTTGACATAAAGAGGAAATTATTGACAGCATTAATTCCTAAACTAACTATCTAAAGAGCTTTCACATTTTTCTTTCTGGATGTCGCTAAGAATGTAATAGATAGTAACTCAATGTGGATGGTTTAGGTATAGTCATTTCTCAAAGGGTATACACAGATTTCCAGAGGTCAGTACTGCTCCATAATTCTGTGCTTTCATTACCCATTTTTAAATTTGTTCCATAAATTGCTTGTCCACTTTTAGTAAATTGCTATATTTCCTAGAGAGAAGGTTGAATAAAGACTCTCATAAATTCAGGGATGCTGTACTATGGCAAGAAGGTTTGACTAAAGTACCAAAATATTAAAGTCTGTCAACTCTCTATGATCTCTGTCTATGGGTCTTCAATTTTTTTTCATTCACTGTGTTTAGTAAAATATTTCAGACAGAAATACAACTTTGTTTGTTATAACACAGCAGTACCTGAAGAAAAGACTTTTTAGTTAAAGTAGTTATTTCCTGCCTTAAGGAATATATGAACCAAAAAGTCCAGGACTCATTGGGTTGATTCATTGGGAGTTATCAAGAAGCACTTGAATGTTTCCAGTTTTATAGGCTAAGAAGAGTAAATATCTTTTTTTTTTTTTTTTGAGTCAGAACTTTTAAAGCCATCTTTATATCTTCTACTTATTTGGTGATCATAATCAAATAAAAGTTCAGAGCACCCTGAATGGTTCAATATAATTTGTTAAAAAATATCTCTTCTCTTCTACATTTAAGGCTTAATTTTCATAAGTGTTATTTTGGTTATAAGAACAACTGTTAAAAGTGCACATTGGCTTAAGTAACTGTAACAATCTCTTGTACTAATGACAGTTTTAAAAGCTAACAACCATTCTGAGTAAAATTAAAGTCAAAGCAGAGGTTTTTAAGAGACTAAAATAGGTGCATTACGCATTCAATGAATATGACAGAAAGCTTGCAATTAAGTAATGATGTCTGAGTCTAATTCTTTAAAAAAATTAATGCAGAGATGATTCAAAACAATAACAAAAGTTACCTTCTTCAACATTCTGGCCAGGATTAAAGCAGAAACAATCTCTCAAAGATATTGAAATTAAATTAGTTCTTACTAATGGGAGACAGATGGGTTGATCATATTGTTTCTACTGTCCTGTTGCAGATGTTTGGTAAAATTATTCAAATTCAAATATGTATTTTCTCTTTAAGTGCTCTGAGCAGGTTTTAATTTATACATTACATTTGAAATTAGCTTGAACAACCTTTCCAATCTCAGCGCCCTGGGTTTTCTTGACTTTATTGTTGCCTTTCTATCTTTTTGTATTTACAGTTGAAAAGTTGATGCCAAATTTTGTAAAACATGTCCTCTTCCATGCTGAGATCCTCTATGCCAACAGTCTCCCTGGAGTGTGTGCGTTAGTAATAAGCCCTGAAAATGGGAACTGATAATGGAAATACTGGCAGCCCCTTATACAACAGGGGTGCTAGCCTGTGTTTCTGTAATTAGGAATGTGATTAGAAATAAGAGATGCTTTTGGTCTCCAATTTCAAGCTATGAAATGAAGGGATTTGAGTTTGTCTCACTTTTGGCAGACTGCAAATTTCAGTAACACTGTAGCTTCCTCAATCTGGCCACAAAGAACCTGTTGTTTGACTGTTTTCCAAGCATGGTAACTGTACTTTTTTATTTTGTTTGTAAGCACAGCTTTCTTTTAAAAAATAATCATTTCACTGATTGTCTTTATATTTGGTTTTTATTCTGTTTCTACCCACCGTTTCTGGAGTTGAGTGTCTTCCCATCTTTGGAAAGCATAAAATTGCAGAGCAATAGTAACAGCAGCATTTGCCAAACACTTATATGAGGTACTATACACTGTGTTTGGTATTTTTCAGTTAGTTCTCCTGTTAGTTTTATGATGTAGATACTTTTATTATTCACATTTTATAAATGAGGGAAGCACAATCATGTCTAAAAGTGATTGAGCCCACATTCTTTATCACTGTGCTATATAGTTCAAAGCACCCCATCCGCAGATAACTGTTTTACTTAAGCTAACATTAATTCCCTTGTTCATTCCTTCAGTTCTCTTTCATTTGGCAGATATTAATTGACACCAGTTATGTTCTAGACATTGTCAAGGTTCTGGGAATTCAAACATATATGAATCTAGTCATTCCCCTTGAGATGCTCACAGATGAATTAAATAAAAATATTAACAATATGTAAGACTGTGGATAATAAAGTATGCACAGAATCACTACAATACTGCAATAAAGCATAAAGGTACTACAAATTTTTTTTTAATTTTTATGAGAATCACAGCAGTATCCATTGTATATTTTTAAAAATATTTTTTAGTTGTTTATGATTCATGAACTACTTTCAACTTATGTATGTTTTCAAATGAATTCTAAGAAGACACAAACATTTCTCAAGTTATTTAGACCTAACCACTCAACAAATAGAACTTTTATTTATTTCTTTTTTGCCTAGGATCTATGAAAAAATTGTTAAGGATACCTTGAGCAGAGAAGGTTTGAGAAACTCTGGTAATTTTGATATTTTTTTAATCAGACCAATTAAAAAAAAACCCAAAATAAAACTGAACTAGTGGACTGTAGGATCTCAGGGTTCAGAAGACCAAATGGGTACTGTGAAACTGATTATGAAAGTGATATCCACTTGGGTGTAGAGAAACACTTATGCATTTTACTCACAAAGATTTTTAAATCTCATTTAAATGAACTTGAGTGGCTTCAGGATAATAATTTAAATTCACATTATAAAATATTTTTAGAGAGCAGGTCAATTCGCTTTACTTTTAATGAGCTAATTACATAACAGCTTAAATCTGTAATAAAAACAGTGGGTATCAATATTATTAATTTGATGATGGCATTTTTCAATGCTTTGTTATACCATCTTTAATCTTAGGCAAACTGAATGTACTGAATAGGAAGAGCATATTATGCTGTCACCTTAAGAATATGTGATTATAGCATTTCAGTGGATGGGTAGACATAGAAAAATAACTGTAAATCCGAGGGAGAGGTGTATTTGACAGTCCAATGTCTATTCACTTGCAGTGCCCACTAGCTCAGAATTGCCACAAGCTTTCTAGTAGTTTGAGACCTAAAGCATTTTGAAATTGCTAACAGCATTCCCCTACCTACTATTTCATGAAAAGATGATTATGTGATGCTAAGAGGATTTGTTGACAAGAAGGAGAATTTTTATTGCACAAGTCTGCTTTCAAGAAAAAAAAAAGAATCAATGGAAAACAGCAGTTGGATCATTATCTGAAAGATTAAAGAGATTAGCACTGGAATTTTCCTCCATTATCCCAGAGGTAAGACTTATCTATACTATTTTGAAGGAATGAAGGATAAGAAAATATGAAAGGTTGTTTAGGGAGAATATATGTAGGAGAAAATAATATTTGTGAAATCAATGATTGCACTGAAGGTCTATATGTGTGTGAAGGAGTATGAAAGAATTATAGGAAACATCACGTTGATTGAAAAGGATATGAACTCAACCTTTGTTTCTACAGTTTATTAAGATATATGACCTTAAACTTGTTCTTAACCTAGTTGAGCCTCTGTTTCCTTAGCTAGCAAAGAACACTGTAGAAAGAAGTAAATGAGACAACATAGACCAAGTATGTAGGATAGAACCTTGTATATAGTAAGTTTATTAGTCACATTTACCACTAGTAGAAAATACAACAATAATACAAATTAGAAGTTTGTATTTGTTTATGAAAAGAAGAAAGTCCAGAAAGTTGCAGACCTCTTCTGGTACAGTGACTTCATCATTCTATTAGTATTCTGAATTGTCCTTTTCATCCTCCTCTCAAAATCTGATCTTGATTCAAACCCTCATCAACCAACTCAGACTGGAGTCCCCTGAAGAAAAAGAAAGCATGAGGCAGCTGTCCATGACCCTTTACAGGAGGTGTCCTGAGGGTTCTACCCAACATCATCTTGCAGTCTTTGACTGTAACTTAGTAACATGGCCATGTCCTTTAGCTAGGCAGTTGTACTTCCTTAATAAGATAAAATAGGCCCTCTTGGTAGAGAATCTTGGAACAATGACAGGCAATTCATGTTCTCTCACATAAGCTATATTACTCATTTAACATAAGCCTTTATTTCTTCACCTCTAAACTGAGTATAATACCTATTATCTTGGATCGATAAGAGGATTAAGTGAGATCATATGTGATTTTTATCACAGTAATCATTTGCTGAGTTCAGAGAAAAACATTAATATTTATTATCTAAGTGTCTCTTTAAGTTGTTCTAACTTCTAAATCTGTAATCAATCACTTGAATATTTTTTGATTTTGTTATTGTAAACCAATATTATTTTTGTTTTTAACATCAATTTTATAACTGATTAAAGGATCTTCATGGATTTTTATAGAAAGTCATTCAAAAATATTCTTTTATAATGGAAATAGAACTAAATTACTTTATACAAAACTATGAGTGTAGTCCATTGAAATTTACTTGAAAAATAGGATGGCCTATTTAGTTGTAAAAACTTGGGATTGTGTTGGTTTAACACAAAATAATAAAAATTAGAATATAATTCATATTTATTAATATTTCACTGAACATTCTTTGACATATTCAGAAAAAAAACTTTTTTCAAGATCTTTTAAATATGTATATATTTGTTTATAATTTTAAAATTGATGAGACACTCCTACATATACATCTCTTCATTACTAATAGTAGTAGTAATAATAATTCTAAGCATGTATAAAATTTTAAAAAATAGGAAAGAAAGAAAGAAAAATGTTAAGGTGATAGATGCCATTTTAGAAGAATTAGATAATTCTGATCTCCTAAGTACAGTATTATTTCATTCTGTGACAATTTTTCCATATTGAACATCAGATATAAAAACATAGACATCCTGTGGATATTGTATTACTCTGATCCTATGTCAAAAGCCTACACTCTTAATTTTAGAATAATTAATAATTACCTGGATTATAGGCTTTAACAGATATGATCATCATTCTTATAACTTGGAAAGTGCTTTGGTAGTAGTCATTTAAAATTTTCTTTGAGTAATATTTACTTTCTTTTCCAGGAAACTGGGTAATAATTAGGGTTTTTGGAATAGTTTTAGAAAGTCTTTCTCTGTTAACAATTTTTCATATAGGGTCTGAGGTAGTTAATATTTATAGATTGAATTATCTAGATAAGGTCCTCAGAATTTTATTGCTGTGAGCTTTTTTAATTTAATGCCTATAAATTGAAAACTCAAATCTTTACTTTTTACCACCTGTGATATTACTACCATTACTAAAAACAAAAGTCCATAGAATACTGAATAATTGGTCTATTGTTTTTCCCTTTGAGGACATTTCTTTTTATAAAACAAAGCTACCCTGAAAAAAATCCAAGTGTTACAAATAATTTTGGTACTATTTGAAAAATATTTTAAACATTTGAATAAATTTTTTATCCTTAGTAATCAGAAATGTATGCAAACATACATGTCATTCATTTATATTTATACTTGTGAAAATTGTCCAAGTGTAACAGATAATTGACAGTAAATCTGTATGATGAAAATTACCCAATTTTCAAAAATAAAGTTTTTAAAGACTATTTTATAACCAAGAAATGTTCCCAATATGTTATGTTAGAAGATGATGCAGAACTACATATACAACTAATTGTAATTTTGGTTGATATAAATACTGTCACATGACACATAGGATGTTCAGGGCAACAATGGACAACATGGTGTCCCATAAGACTATGATGGAATTGAATAGTTCCTGTTGCCTACTGTTGTGAGAGCCATCACATACTGAAGTGCAGTGCTTTACTCACAGGTTTGTGGTAATGCTGGGAAGAACAAAACTCCTGCACTGTCAATGTTATGAAAGCATAGCACCTACATGATGTTTAGTACATAATACTTGATAATAAATGATGGTTATTGGTTTATGTGTTTCCTTATTTTTATGGATATTTAGACTGTATTCCATTTATTGAAATGTTTACTGTAAAATAGTACAACATGCTGTATCAGTAGTAGCCTCAGACATCTCATACTTCATGTAAATACACTCAGTGTTGTTTCTTCAATAAGATCTCTTAACAAAGCATCTCTCAAATATCCCCATCATTGAACAATGTACTCACACTGTGCACAGACACACTTGATTTATAAAAGGCTAGAAGACTATCCCCCACAAAGTTAATGTCCTTAAGAGGTTAAGTCTTTCCATCACTTATATTATTGCATGTTATTCAAATTAAAGATAATTAAAATTAATTCCAATTTTTTAAATTATTTTTTATTTATCTTTTAATTTTTTACAGACTGCATTTTGATTCATTGTACACAAATGGGGTGCATCATTTCCTTTCTATAGTTGTACATGATGTAGATTCATACCATTCGTGTAATCATACATATACATAGGGTAATGATGTCTGTCTCATTCCACTATTTTTCATACCCCCCTCCTGCTCATTTACATCTACATAATTAATTCCAATATTTTACAAAATATTTTTAAATATGGAAAATTAATCTGATTGATTCAAACATATTTACTCTGTACTTTTGTATACCCCTATCATATGTATGTACATTTAGAGTTTTTGGTCATCTCATCAAAATGTGAATTATATAATGCATTGGATATTTTTATAATTTACTATTGATGGGCCTTTCACTTGTGAGATTATTAGATTTAGTAATGAAATTTGGGGTCAAAATGCTAAAGTCAACTTTGAATTTGAACATACTACATACATGGTATTACAGAGAATTTTACCAACTATGCATAATTTTATCACATGTTCAATAATTCTGAGTATTATAATACTTTCATCTTTGATAGGGAAACAATTAATTCTATTTCTTTTGAGATGAAGTTGAATTAATTTAAAAAATTTTAAAAATTTTCCAGAATTTTTTTTGATGACTTAATTATTTATGCATTTACCTAATTTCTGATTAGTATGATGAGTTTTTATATGTTGGTTTATAAAGTCTTTTTTATTATTTTTTTTTCTTAGAGATAATAAAACTTTCTATCAAGTGAGCTAATTTTTCCACTTTTTATTATTTTATTTATTTATTTAGTGCCAGGCATTGAACCCAGGGGCACTTAACTAGTGAATCACACCCCAGCCTTTTTTTTTTTTTTTTTTTTTTTTGAGACAAGAGTCTTGCTAAGTTTCTAAGGGCCTTGCTAAGTTGCTGAGGCTGTCTTTGAGCTTGCAATTCTCCTCCTGACTTCTGAGCCACTGGAATTACAGACATGTGCCACCATACCTGGCTTTCCACTTTTTATTTTTAAAACCTTATTATACTAACATTTTTCTCATACAGATATTAGAAATTTTTAAATATTCAAATGTGCTTGAAGTTTTTCATGGTTATAGAAGAGGTTTCAAAGAGCCTTCATTACCAGACTATACAAAAATTTTTACTTATGTATCATAGTATTTTTATATTTCATTTTTACCAATAAGGCTTTGGTTTCTTTGACATTTCCGTGCCTGAAATGAAAAAGTAAGAAATGAAAAATACTGATTTTATGTTTATTTTCCAATTGACATTCAGAACTCTTCTTTTTTTGTGTGCTGGGAATTGAAACAGAGGCTGTTTACTACGGAGGGACATCACCAGTTCTTTTTAGTTCTTCTTCTTCTTCTTTATTTATATTTTAATTTTGAGGATCTCACTAAGTTGTTTTGGGCTTCACTAAGTGGAACTTTACTTCAAATTTTCAATTTTCCTACCTCAGCCTCCTAAGTTGCTGGGATCACAGGCATACCTAACTGCACCCTGCACATTTTGGACTCTTAAAACCAAATTTTAAATAATCTTTATAATATCGTTGATTTGAAATACAAATTTATCATATATAATTTTTCAGTATACGTAAGAATTTTAAAAAGAAAAAAAAAAAAATTCCAGAATCCCAAAACGTGGATAGTTGACAAAGGTCATTCATTTATTCATAGAACTATTAGTGCTTATTTTCCTTTTCTCTTTCTTTTGTGCAGTATCAATTTATGGTTTGGGGTTTATTACCTACAGGATCTCAAAATTGAGGGCATTTATATTTATGTGCAAAAAGAAGTTTTCTCCTTACAAACATTCTTTTTAAAAAAGAAACCTTCATTTGAAGATGGAAATCACAGAGTTAAAAAATTATTTTGAAGATTACCTATTACTGCCCCCTTATTTTACATGTAAGAATATTGTAATATGAACACAGTAAATGACTTAATCAAGACCATATTTTGAGGTAATTGCAGAGGTTGGATTAAAACTTTCATTTCTATATTCCCAAATGGCCCCTGCATTTTGAATTATGATGGTATTCCCATAGTTATGAAGAAAAACACATGGTAAAAGGGTTGTTATTTCTTCTTCTTCTTTTAGCCTTTTGTAGCACAGTGACATTATATCTGAGAGTTTATCCTGTCCTCCAAGAATTTTCTTTTGAAGTATACTGGTTTTCTTCATTGCCCAATTAATTCTTCTAACTTTGATGTACTCTGATCATGGAACATTTTTATGTGCAGGGAGAGGTGACTCATTGTTCTTTGCTTATGGGCATCTTCAAGATTTCTGTTAGTTGGTCATAAATGTCTGTATGGTGATGATGAAGAAAAGAGACAGGAAGAGACAGAAGCGTTCTTTGGTACTGTAGTATATTCACAATGTAATTTTAATAAAGGATCATCATTTAAAACAATCATCCTTTAGGAAGGTATAAGTTCTCAGATCCTAAATCTGACCCTGCTTTATCTTTTTTCTTTATGCAATACCCCCTCTCTTCCACAGGGCCTATCCCTGATCTCTATGGTGAGCTTTTGCTGAGTGGTTAACATTCCCTTTCTTCATCCATTCTTACCCATTTACATATGCATATACTACAGAGTCTATGTGAATCCTTTGGATGCAAAACCTATATTCAAATAAGAATGCAGTTCTTGATAAGTTGTTAGGAAAGTGAGCAATTTCACCCTGAACCACAAGTGACAATTAACTCTAAAATTTTAAGTTCAAAGTATAGTTACTTATTAGCATAATACTATGCATAAGGAATGTGGTTGAAGTCACTCTCAAACTTTCAACATAATGCACCATTTGGAACAGATTTTAAGTATATTATGGTATAATGGTTACATTTTAATTAGCTGTTCCTATTATGTAAGTGAAAGGTAATATATCTGTAATGCTTACTCATTTAAAAACCAAACTACATATATCTCTGAAACAAATGTTTTTGCACATTTTCCTTTTGTTGATTAAAGCATACTACTTAAAACCATTACTATTAAATTATAATTTTTATTATTTGTCTTTTAGTGAAATACCGTGAAGTCACTATTTATATATTTAGTAGGTATTTTACCTTTTTGAGAAAACTTGCATCATTTTTACCATCATCCATATCATAATGTGAAAATATGTTTTAGAAACATTTAAAAGCTAATATGATTCATATATATATTTTGATACATTTATGCTTTAAAAATATATCCTCACTTCTCCTGATATTTACCCTATTCAAAAAGACAAAAGTGGAAGAAAATATTCAAACATTGGCATCAAACTTCACTGTTCCTTTTTAAGCCTGTATTCCTCTTTGATCTTTTCAACCACTATTTTGGCCAAGTTTTGACTTTTTCCAAATTTAGTGTTAAAGAAATAAGTCAGTTGGAGGAATGAGCAAGGGACACAAATGATTGTGTTTATCATTTCAATAGTTCTGTCTGTATTTATTGAAAAATTTGTTAAACAGAAAAACGGAGGTGAATTATATCAGATATTAGAAGCCGTAACCTTTCTCCATCTGTCCTTACGTTCCTCGTTTTAACAATCAGATAGATCCCTGGGCTTCCAGTGAGATCTGCTAGCTCACAAAGCTAAATGAGAGTCTTCCTGGTAGAAATACTTTGAGGGGAGCCTCATAATTTTCCACTTTCCCTGGGTAAAGAATTTATTCAATTTCCTTTCATTTTCAGAATGGAGTTTTGAGTTCTTTTTGGTTCTAACTTATACTCATTACTCCAGAAGAGCCTCTTATGGCATAATATTAATTCGTGTGACTGGTAAAGTCTAGTCAACAATCATTCTCACTTGTCACAGAGCCCTGGTTTATTATCAGCGTCCTTTATCAGTCAGATGCTGTTTCTTGTGATTATATATTATTTATGTATCTGGTTAACTCTTATTTCAGATTTAAACCATAGATTATAAAGAACAAAAGAAGCATTTCATGCAAAAGAACAAATGAAATAGTTTAGGCCATCTCTTTTTCTAAGTTATTCAAATATATTAATTATAAAATTCCAGTGTTAATGTCACTACCAATATTATAATACTCTTGTCACTCAAGTCCATGGGAGTGACTGGAAGTAAAGAGTCAGTGGTAGCAGCAAGGTAAGTATTATTCTCTCACACATTCCCTATGCTAAGATGTTAACTTTGAACTAAGTGTGGAGTTTGTCTCTTTCAGTTTTGGCAAAATGCACTCTCCTCATCAAGTTCCTCAAATGCAGACTAATCTCTACTTATGGCTCTGATTGTTGTTTGAAAGCCATAAATGGGTGTGGTGAGAATAAAATATATATGTGAATTGTGTGTAATTGGAAATGGAATTACTTGATTTTATTTTTGAATTAGGCCAGTGGAATAAAGGTAAAAGAAATGAAATAAGAGTTAACATAGGTTGCAGAGTAAGTGTATGTATCATTAAATATATGTTATATGAGGTGTGAAGACTTCACAGATCTGTCATTTTTCACTATTTTTTCTTTCAGATAATGACCTTAGATAAATTTAAATATTGTGTATAATTTATTTTGTCTCAGCAAATGTTTCATGACATTCAGGTTACTGGATGTGAGGGAAAACTGACTGTGACATCTGTCAACACATTGATTTCCAGGGTTGATACAGATGGTCTGAGCTGATCCCTGGTCTCCGTTACCACCCCAGTGGTGTCCCTTCCAGAGCTACGTGCTCATCCAAAGTGAATGACCTTCTGAGAAAGAACGAGTCATGAAGGGTATTTAAAAGGTATATTTCGTCACTATAATTTTTAGGTCGGCTCAGAATTTATTTAAAGATAGATAAATCTGTAGAACAAGTACACAAAGTGGGGTGATTGCTTTTTCTAACAATATAATTGAATAGAAAGATTTGACCTTGGGGGTCCACAGACCTAGTGAGTAATTGCTTTATAACTTTGGTAAGTCACTTTATCTTTTCAGCTTTAGTTTCTTTAATAGAAACCAAATAGATTAATGCTATCTCAAAGGGTTATTTTCAAAAACACTTAATACCTTCATTAATCCAATATTTTGGTGTACTAGTTATGGGCCAAACACTGTTATAAAAATTGTGGCTATAGCACTTATTTATTATGAATAGTAATCAAAAAATTAAAATATCTGCATCCTCATGGTGAATTACATTTAAATTTGAGAGATAGACATTAAATAAGCATATCTGTAAAATATGTACTACGCTTGATGTTGATAAAGGCTACAAAACAAAGAAATAGAGGAAGAACAGAAGTAAATTCTGGGAAAGGATTGCAATTTTAAATCAGTTGATAAGGAAAAATCTTATTGAGACTAATTTTGAATGAAGACTTAAAGGGAAGTGCTAGACTTCAGAGGGAAGAACTATCACTTTAAATGTATTTTATTTTTAAAAAAGCACAGTTCCTGATTTAACCTTCAATAAGTGCTTAATGGATATGTATTATTAGAAACAAATCAGCTTGGTTCTGATTTTAAGAAGAGAGTATTTTTGATATGAAATTTGTGACTTTTCTCTGTGATAATGGACATGACATGTGACTGAGTTGATACTATTATTTGGTTGCTTTTCTTGTCATTCATCATGTGAAAATATAATCCAAGAATAAAACATATTTTCTAAAATCTATGATCTAAAAGATAACCTAATTTCTTTGAACACATTTTTTCCTAAGGAAAAAATTTCTTAAAATATGGAAATAGAAACTATTCTTTAAAAATGACATAGAAACTAATAAAGCCAGGTTTTATTTTTAATGGAAGAATCTTAAAACACTTAACCTTGTTATAGGTAGAAAACTAAAAATAGATGAGCCTGAAACATTGACTTTTATCCATCTTGAATTTCATGGAACATCCAGAATGATGCATCTTTCCCTTCAAATATTTATCCATCACTTTCAGACAAGTAGTGTATGAGGCAATAAATAACAGACAGCTAGAACAGGAGAAAACAGTTTTTTAATGCCCTGTGCTTAAACTGTCATTCTGGTGGGAAGTAATAACTGAATGCTGCATTATTTAAGGCAAGGTAATAGACTACTTCCTTTTAGAGGCTAATTACTTGGGGTCTGCTCCCTTACCCCCAGAAGCCAGCATTTCCCCAGAAAGACTAGAATTGTAAGATTTGATGTTATGTGATTGGCTGCTGAATCCTGATGCTTTACATGCTGAGTTTCCTTGATGAGCTTCTGCCCATTATTCATCATTAAATGAATAGTCTTGCCATACGGAAAACAGAGTAGTGCATAGGCTTGGAGCTAAAATGATCGGTATTTGACTCTACTACTTATTAGTTATATGATTCTGGATAAATTATCCAATGGAATCTTGAGATTCAGTTTTATTACCTATAAAATGAAAGGAATAAGAGTAACTTAATTGAGTTGCTCAGAAGATTAAATTAAATAGAGTATGTAAAGATCTGGACCTTATTTATTGATGTCAAAGAATTAATTCTATTTAACAGATGAGTTAAAGATCTCAAGCTACAAAATAAATATGTAATGTTCAGTTGTTGAGTTTCAAGCAAAGTTGTTGCAATTTCTTTACCGATTTTAGAAGGCACCCAGGGAATATTAATACCCTTTCTTGTTTCTTCTTTAAAAATTTTTTTTTTATCATAAGTAGTTTGTGGTTCTGGAAGTAAGTATAGTAAAACTCTACCTACACAATCTTGTGTTTCAGATGTCTGTCCAATTAAAAAAAAATCAACTGATACATATAAGAGTGTAAAATTGTATATTGACACTACCGTGCACAGTAATAGAGTCTTTTGAAGAAGTTTGACCTCAATTTAAAAAATCATATGTCTATGTAAAATATTATATATACACACATACACATTTATACATACATATTTCAGAGTTTTATAAGCCTAAATTTTACTTGATTTCTTCCTTTAATAATTTTATTTTTTAAAATTATGTTTCCATATAATAATGTTTTGTTGTAATATCTTGGTGATTCTTTGTGACTAGGGTGCCAGAATAATCTGCATGGGTAGTCAGTTCTTAAATTACTAAATGTTCAAAATGCTCATATTTATTTTTAATAAATAAATACATTTTCAAATAAAATCATAGTAACAGGGTGATGATTTAATTTCACACCTTCAAACAGGCTGCCTTTTATTGCCATGTAGATGAAATTCAATTAAAAATATCTGCTGTGTTTTTGCTTTCTAAAGTGCACAATATGAGCTTATTGCATTATTTTTATCACAGTGACAAGATTGAAGACTTATCTGCATTGCTTTCATTCTGTAGGTAATCATGGAGTATCCAGTTTACATCAGGTTCTGGGTAGGTCATGGAAATAGTAAAAAAAAGAATAAGAATTGTTTTTCTTCTATTAAGACACAGAATTTAATGACAACCAATTTCATAATATAGTATTTCATCATTAAGATATTAGAAATATACATAGGGAGCAGGGGGAAAAGGATCCTAACTAGGGTTAGAGTTGCCAAGAAGCTCTATACAGAGTGATCCCTCTGAGCTGAGGCTGGAAATGTAAATCAAGGATGAAAGAGAAAGTGAGGGACACGTTCTCTGCAGGAACATGTTCTCGACAGGGAGTGACATGAGCAGACATACAACTATGGCACCAGGTAGTATTAAAGAAGGAAGAGCAGACTTTTTAGGAAACCAATGCCATCGTGCTGAGGCCTCATGCCTGGGCCATTAATTCAAGCCAGGTGAGGGGTGATAGGGAATGAAGAAAAGACAGACACACCTAGAGAAAAAGGTGGGGCCAAGTGAGTCAGCCAACATCTGATGGGGGAAGACTGACACCAGAACTAGCCCGCCATGTTTATTATGTAGGTTTCATCAAAATGCTATTTGTGGGAAAGTTTCAACAAGCAGGCAATCTCAAGGACGCAGGACTGGTGAGACATTGGGATCATCTTGTTTAGCTCAGAATTCACTATCCCTGGGAGCTTGTGCCTGAACTCAAGGCCTCAACTGATAACAGATCTGTACTTTTGTAAGGTCACCATAGCAACTAGGGCATCTTGACCTGCACTTTTGCACAGGCAGCTCCCAGTGCAGACATAACCATGAGAGAGTCAGAGGCCATGATTTAATTCAAATCACTGCTCTCCATACCATCTTATGAACACAGTAAGAATAAGCAGTTAAGGAGTCTACATAAGAACAACCCATCACAGAAATAATAAAGACACTGTACTAGTCACCTCTTATCTATAGTTTTGCTCTCCACAGCAATTTTGGGTGGTGAACTGTGGTTCAAAAATATCAATATGTGTCTTCTTTTTTTTTTTTTTTTTTTGGGTACCAGGGATTGAACCCAAGGATGTTTAACCACAGAGCCACATCCCCAGCCATTTTATTTTATTATTTTATTTTATTTTGAGAGAGAGTCTTGCTAAGTTGCTGAGGCTACCCTTGAACTTGAACTTGTGATCTTCTTGCATCAGCTTCCCAAGCCGCTGGATCAATATGTGTCATGATTTTCCAGAGAGGGAAATTATTCACATCAGTTTTATTATAGAATATTGTTGTAATTGTTTTATATTACCATTTTATTGTTCTTAATCTCATCCTGTGCCTAGTTTATAAATTAAATGTTATCATTTCTGTTTTATGTACAGAAAAAAACATAGCATGCATAGGGTTTGGTACTATCTGTGGCTTCAGGCACCCACTGGGACCTTAGAACTTATCTCCCATGGATGAGGTGGGAATCAATATCCAAAACATGCTTCAGTTTATTACATATTAACAGTACTCAGAAATATTTGTAAAGAAATTTCCTGACATGAATGAATTTTCTAATACATGGGAGAGACACTTTCATTCGTTCACTCTTGATAAAAACATTTTCACTATTTCTTTGCTTATTAAACAAGGTATAAATAACATGGCCCCACATTTGTTTGTTTTGCTTCTTTTAGACATTTTGGAGTTGCTATAATTATCAAATATTTGTTTTACCCTTTGCTTTAACACAGCATGTTTTCCTGGACTATTTCGATAGCTAGAATACTTTGTCCCTTCATTTAATTGTACTGGATTAACTGTGATTTTTATAGTTCCTGTAATAGCACTTTTCCCCATATTTTATTTTCCTTGTGGTTAGTAGTTCTATGTCTGTTTTTAGTAGTCATTCTCTCATGTAGAATCTTTGATTTTGTCAACTTTGGAAATTTTGGCAATTCCTTTGGCTGGTTAAAAACCTTCTTAATTTATTTGTTTATTTATTTCTTATAGCACCCAGGGATTCAACCCAGGGGGTGCTTAACCACTGAGCCACATCCTCGGTCCATTTTTTAAATTTTTAAATTTTGAGACAGGGCCTTACTAAGTTTTGGAGTTGGTTTTGAACTTGTAATCCTCCCCCTTAGCCTCCCAGGTAACTGAGATTATAGGCATGTGCCACTGTGCCCTGTTTGTAATTTATTTTCTATTAGATTAGTTAATTTTGTCTGGCATCTCAGTCTGAAATAATTCTGGATAATTATGATGCTTTTTTAAAAAGATGTATTTGCCTATATTTGTTTATGTATTTCACCATTGTTTCTTTTTATGAAATTTTCCATATCATGAAGTGAAAATGAAACTCAATCTAGAACCCAGGATATGTGGGAGTCATTTGGTACCAGGGGACTAGACCTCATTATGTGAGTTCTTTCCCAACTTTGTACAGTGACCTCATGTTGAGTGATATCATATTGGCAATGCAAAGTTAACCTTGGTAGAAGTGTTTAGAAATTGGGGCTTCCCCTATCACTCAGAGAGGTGTGGGTGGTTAAAACTATTACTGGAACACACCATTGGATATACCTTTCTGCACACTTGTTTTAAACTTTTTTTTTTCCCTCAGTTTGCAGGGGAAAAAAAATGAGTATTGCATGTTATGGTCTAGTAATCTTCTACTGGTTTTGCTCATGTATTCCCTAAAAGAGTTTTGAAAATCATATACCTTCTTATATTTTGCATCTAAACTCTTCATCAGAAGTTTTATTGCTTGTGAAGGTTATAATTTCTAAGTATTGTCAATGTTGTCACTAATTGTATCCAATGGAATCTAAATGTAAAAATACCTGATTGAGTTCTTTAACAAATGGGAATTTTTATTAGTTCATTTATTCTAAACTTATGTCAGGCACCTGATGTTTAGAATTCCTGAAGCTTCTATACCGAATATCCCACTATTCTCACTCAGATTGTCCTTTAGTAACTACTTCCCAAGTTTGCTTTTTCTATTTTTTAACTCTTTTGGGACACAATTCGATTTCACCAAGTGATTCCAAAGACCCTGCAGTGTTTCTCAATCATGTCTAATCCTTGAGGAATTTCTTGCCTTTACCTTTTCCAATGGCAGGGCCAGATCTTGGAATTTACTTGTTCTGAATTTGGCATATGGACCTGTGGTATAGGAAAGGCAATTCAGAATATCCCTAGTAGTTGGTTGACTCCCAAACCCCTGTTTTTAGTCCTTGCTCTTAGCTGCCTCTCACATAGACAACATGTTCTGCAGCGTACCCAGTCAGGAAAGGGAGAATGGATTCTTTAGCATTGCTGTAGAGGAGGAATTTAAGAAATGTTCAACCCTGCTAGGTGTGGTGGTGCACACCTGTAATCCCAGTGACTCCTGAGGATGAGGCAGGAGGAGAATTTCAAGTCTAAGGCCAGCCTCAGCAACTTAGTGAGACCCTAAGCAACTAGCCAGACCCTGTCTCAAAAAAAAAAAAAAAAAAAAAAAAAAAAAAAAAAAAATATATATATATATATATATATATATATATATATATATATATGAATGTGGTTCAATGGTTAACTATCTCTGGGTTCAGTCCCCAGTATCTCCAAAAAAGAGATGTCCAACTCTCAAAGATTGCGTGGTCCCAGGGATTCTATAAGCATGTATAAAGAACTAGTCATCAGTTACCTATATCTGTAAACAGGAATGCCCCATCCAGAGTTTCAATAAAAGACTGACCAGTGTGTAGGATGGGGAAAGAATTAGCTCACACCTTCAACCACCCCACCTTGGCCTTGATAATGATGGCCAGCTGGCCAGGCTAAGCCAACAGTGGCCCCAGCCCCAGAGCTCCTTTCAGAACAGGAGTCTCACGAGGACCTGGAGAGAGCCAAATTGGCCCACATGTCTGATCCTTAAGGAATTTCGTGCCTTTAGCTTTTCCAATGGCAGGGCTAGTTCTTGGAATCTGCATGTTCTGAATTTTGCATATGGACCTGTGGTATAGGAAAGACAATTACTAGGCCAGGGCATTGCTTGCTGTTAGTGGGAGAGGAGACAAACATTGTGGCATATATAGGAGAGGACGTTAACCGTTAAGATGACACACCACATCTAGCCCACAGTCTGAACTCTGCAAGGGAGGATAACCTGCAAAAGCATATTCCACAAGCTTCTTGGGTTTCCCTCTCTGTTCCCCGAGGTAAGAACCACTGACAGAGAACTCTTGCTATATGGATTGCTTGATTCAATGAAACACATTTATATTTTATAACTCTAGAATAAATGTCTTCAGAGTCATGAAACCATTAGTTTAAGAAAGAAAGGTGTTCATGATACTATGCACTCATTCAAATTTATGCCGTGGTTCTTGTAATGCCAAACAGTGTTTTTCAGCCCAAGCATTAGAATCACTACTCTCACAGAATTTACAATCTAGTAGCAATAGGGTGATTGGGTGAATATAGTTGAAAAGAGACAATATAGTTGAAAAGAGACAATTCCAAGTTTTTGGTATCAAAGGATTGGAATATCATATTGATATTTAGCTACAACAATGAAGTCACAGAAGGTCTAATGATGATAGTCTCTAAATCTAATAGTGTTTAAATCAAGCAGAATACTTAATAAAGACTATAGAGAAAGAGCAAGAGTTGAAGAGATTCTGTACTTCTTTTATTACATTACGGATCACAGAGACTTCCTTTTAGCTCTGTTTATGAAAGTGTATCAGATTTAAGGTTACCACTACAGTAGTTCATGATGAAATTTTGTTCTATTTTTAACCAAAGAGATCCATATGTCAATATTAATAAGATTAACTTTTTTAACATGCCTGCATTTATTTACCAAAATTATTGATGATATATTGGTATAAGTTGGTCAACATAAGTAATACAAGATTTCTATATTCAGTGAGATTATAATCTGACAAATGGTATGCAATGTGTATTCAAACTCCTGTGTTGCAAGGAAGATCATGTTTATGTGACTCAAAATGGGGGCACAGATAAAATGTGGGAAGAATTCTCAGAGGGCGGAGCTTATTTCTAGTTGGAAAGGCCAAGGAAAGGATCATTGAGGGGAAGAGACTGAGGAAGACTTTAAGGAGGATTGCTTTTAAAAATAGAGATAGCAGTGGAGAGTTCCAGGTAGAGTGGGATGAGTATGTAGTTACGAAGGTGCAAATCTGTGAGGAAGGAAGTGTCTACCCATGTCTGCAGTTTAAATGGAAGAGTATGAATTGGGGGAAGTTTGGGTGATACTGTGGGTGGCGAGATTCTCCATGTAATGATTTCTCTTCCTTTTGAGATGAAGAGGATTTTTAAACTGTTAACAATTGTATGTTGTTTTTATGTAGGACTTTTGGAGATACCTGTACCTCTTTTCAAAAATAAATCTCATGTCTGCAAAAATGGTAGTAGGAAAAGTGCTGTCTGCACATTCCATGTGGAAAATACTTCTTAGTTTTAAAGTTCTGTTTGCTTTAACAATCACACTTAAAAATTATATTTCTAAAAGAGCATTACTGGAGCCTAGGCAAAGAGTTGTGACTGGATGCCAAGATGGAAGGAACTGCTTTCTGGACCATCTGGAAAGAAATGAAAGGAAAGGCCACCATCTCTCTCACCCTGCCACTCTCACAGAAGCTGGGCTATAGAGCAGGGAAACCCTGGGCCATTCTTTGGTTGTGCAGAAATCAGCTCCAGCTCTGGTATCAGGTTCATAGAAGGCGGGAAGAGCGCTGGGATATCTGAGCATTACTGGATACCACATTAAGGAAGGTTTAAATGAAAAGTAGAATACAGCCTCTTGGTGTCTTATAATTTTGACTTTGATGTAAAAAACAATTGAAATATAATGTGGTCATGGCAGTCTTAACATACCTGGGGTAAGATTTTATCAAATTTACTGCTGGACTAAGGAGTGAGGGCTTGGTTTTAACAGTCTGAGGAATTAGTAATTTTTGTACATGTTGTAGTGGTATATCAAGAAAACTTGTTTGACATTTTTGTGAAAAATATATTTGGAGGAGAAGAAACTTTAGGGCCTATGCCTAAGTAGTTGATAATATTTTCTCCTTACAAAGAGTCAATATTTTCCCCATAGAAAGATAGTTTTTTAATGTACTGTAGAACTTTTAAAGATAATTTTTTTAAATAAGAACTTGGGTCCATTTGAACATACTTTTGGCAATGACTTCATAAGTTAAATAGGTATAATTTTCAATATCAGCCTAAGATAATTTCAGCCTTACATGTCTGGAATATATAATTTATGCATATATTAAAGGGAATTACAGTTTAGGATGGATTTGTAATGATGTTACCATCAAATTTTATGGGTCAATGGAGATTATTAGACTTTCTGGAACCATGCTGCTCTTATAAAGGCCTTAGGAATAAAATGAATATTTCCTTTTGCTAATGACAAAGGTTCAGAAAGTGAATGGTAGACAATGCAAGCTTTCATATTATATTACTCAGTGTGGAAAGAAATATTAGGATCTTTCCTTATTCTTAAATGTGTTTGTTTTTAATGCAAAAGTTAGGATACGGTATTTCAACAGTCCTCATAAATAAGTTTATCTATCAGCATTCAGCTGAGACCACACACCAAATAAAATACTAAAGTAGTTTCAAGGAGATTTATAATCAGAGTCACTGGGCAGTTTAAAATAAAAATACTGAGTAGAACTGTTGAAAATACAGACTCTGTAGTTCTCAGATGGACTTGAATACTATATTTTTGAAAATAAATTCAGTTTGGGAATCACTACTAAATGAGGTCATGCAGTAGTATGAACTAGATATAGAAACACAACAGAAACAGGTGTATTTCCTTTCATTTTACTGCCAATGTTGATTGAACAAACACATGAAAATATTGATACTTTCAAAGCTAGCAAATATTGAATGATAATATAAGTAAAAAAGGATATACATTATAAGAGTGAACAAATATTCTTTTTGTTTGTATTTTTTGAAAATTAGATAAAATACACATAACATAAAACAATTTTAACTAGTTTCTACAGTCTAGTGACACTAGAAGCTTTTGTATTGCTGTGCAATTGTCACCACCATCCATCTCCAGAAATTTTCTATTTTCCAAGCTGAAACTATGGACCCATTAAACAACCCCCACAACTCCCTTCCAATCTCCTGGCAGTCACCTTTTTATCTTATGTATTACGAATTTGACGAATCAAGGTTTTGATGTTGGACATATTTCACTTTATATAATGTCTTCAAGCTTTATCTATATGGTAGCATAGGTCAGAATTCCATTACTCAATAAGTCTGAATAATACATTGTCATACATGTATAATACATTCATTTGTTGATAAAACACTTAGGTTGTTCAGTTAACTTTTAGTTACTGTGAATTATGCTGCTAGAAACATTTGAATGCAAATATCTGAGTCGCTGCTTTCAAGTTTGGAGGGATAAACTCAAATGGAATTTCTTGATCAGATCATTAAATCTATTTTTAGTTGTTTTGAGGGATTGTTTTATTATTATTATTATTATTTATCCTTTTTTAATTATTTTTCTTTAGCTTTAATTTTTTACAGACTGCATTTTGATTCATTGTATGCAAATGGGGTACCTCATTTCGATTCTATGGTTGTACATGATGTAGATTCATACCATTCGTGTAATCATACATGTACATAGGGTAACGATGTCTGTTTCATTCCTCAATCTTTCATACTACCCCTCCCTCTCATTTCCTTCTACATAATCTAAAGTTTCCCCATTCTTCTCTCCCTTCGCACCCCACTCCACCCCCATTATATATCATTCTCCAACTATCAGGGAAAACATTCGACCTTTGGTTTTTTGGGCTTGGCTTATTTCACTTAGCATGATATTCTCTAATTCCATCCATTTATTTGCAAATGCCATAATATTATTCTTCTTTATCGCTGAATAGTATTCCATTGTATATATATACCAGAGTTTCTTTATCCATTCATCTGTTGAAGGGTATCTAGGTTGGTTCCACAATCTAGCTATTGTGAACTAAACTGCTATAAACATTGATGTGGCTGTGTTACTGTAGTTTGCTGATTTTAAGTCCTTTGGGTATAAACTGAGGAGTGGGATAACTGGGTCAAAAGGTCAACTCTAGTAATTAGACAAATGCAAATTAAAACAACTCTAAGATTTCATCTTACTCCAATTAGAATGACTATTATCAAGAATCAAACAATAATAGATTTTGGCGTGGATGTGGGGGAAAAGGCACACTTTTACATTGCTGGTGGAGTTGCAAATTGGTGCAGCCACTCTGGAAAGCAGTATGGAGAATCCTCAGAAAACTTGGAATGTTATATTATTTTTAACAGTAGCTGCGCCATTTTATATTCCCATTAGCAAGGTACAAGGTAAACCAAGTGTTCTTAACTCTCAAATAGCATACCACCTTTTTGTCAGAAAATATCTTTTGGTTATTTGTGTTTTTATTCCTAAATACTTATTATGGTGTTGACTACAGGTATATAATACCTCACACAGGCTGCAAAGAAACGAGTGGTTATTATTTGCTTACCTTTACCCAAATGCAGGTGGTTGTAAACCCGTAAAGTCAAATAGAATTCTAAAACAAATAGAAGTGAAATTTATCCATATTTGTTAAATCAGAATATTTCTATCACCAACTCATAATGGGATCATTTTTGTGTTAATATTGACTGATTCTCCTAATAATTTTTAAACATTATTGAATATTATTGAATGTTGCTGTGTGTATTTTGTATGCAATACTCAATAACTTTGAACAGTGTTGTTATGTCTCAACAGTTACAGAAATTCGAAAAATACTTTACATTATAATGATAATGATAAACCAAAGAGTTAATGATGGCTGCATAGTACCCAGCATCATTTCCCTTCCTCTGTTGGCTGTCAGAAAGCTCAGATATAAATTAATATCTAACTTCCTAATGTCAACAGTCTTACTGTGTGTTTCACTATTAACATGTGGAATCAGGAATTACCCATTTGTGTGTGTGTGTGTGTGTGTGTGTGTGTGTGTTAAAAAGTATATAAAAAATGAATCAGGCTGTATAGGAACTAGTACATAAATATAAACTGAGAGGTGCAAATATTTCTAAAATCTACGTTTATTTTTTCTTGCTTTCCAAGTTTGGATAGTTTCTGGTTATATAAGTATAAAAGGAGAAACAGTACCTTAAAGGAGAAACAGTACCTTAGGACCAACCTCATGTATAACGCTTCTGTGTTTGGATTTTAGAGTTTGTACTCATACAGAAGATATGGTCTTGAAAATGTTACTAGTTAATACTTTTGTGTAAACCACTGCATAGTCATAAAAATGGATATTTATGACTAATTTGAATGTTAAATCTTTAATCAATATTCTTTCTTAATTCAGAAATAGATGTTATATAAAATTTAAGATCAAATATAGTAAATAAATAAAATATTTGGATTTAGTTTAAAAAAGAAATTCAAATGAAATATGATATTAATTCACTCTCTTTTGCAATAAAATGCTCCTTTTTTGTTTAAACAAAGGAATTGGGAGAATTTACACAATATACCATAGTGATAATGAAACAAATATCAATCATTGAATTTAGTCATTTTTATATGTTTTATCTCAATTCACCAAGTTTTATATTGCCTTCAAGATGAGCTCTTAAATATATTGGCACATACTCTATATAAGGATTTTGATCCATTATCAATTATAGGGAGTTTATTTCTTTCATTCTACTAATTTGGGATTAGATTTGTTCTCAGATTCACCTTTAGGTTGCTTTCTTGAATCCTTCAATTTAGTTATATACAATAGTATGACAAAATTACAAAAGCATGGAACAGAACCAGCTCTAATTCAGTCTCTAACACTTCTTCCCCCTCCACTCCACTGATCTCTCTTTAATCCATTTACAGTTGAATTTATTTATTTATTTATTTTCAATTTATTTTTATTGTAAACAAATGGGGATACATCTTGTTTCTCTGTACATGAAGTAGAGGCATACCATTTGTGCAATCATACATTTACATAGGGTAATGGTGTTTGATTCATTCTGTTATTTTTTCTTCCCCCTCACCCCCACCACCCCTCTTTTCCCTCTATACAGTCCCTCCTTCCTCCATTCTTGCCCCTTCCCACCCTCCATTATGTATCATCATCCACCTACCAGTGAGGTCATTCATCCTTTGGTTTTTTGAGATTGGCTTATCTCAGCATGATATTCTCCAGTTTCATTCATTTGCCAGCAAATGCCATAATGTTATTCTTCTGTATGGCTAAGTAATATTCCATTGTATATATTTATCACAGTTTCTTTATTCATTCATCTATTGAAGGGCATCTAGGTTGGTTCCACAATCTGGCTATTGTGAATTGAGCAGCTATGAATATTGATGTGGCTGCATCTCTGTAGTGTGCTGATTTTAAGTCCTTTGGATATAGGGCAAGGAGTGGGATAGCTGGGTCAAATGGTGGATCCATTCCAAGTTTTCTAAGGAATCTCCACTATGCTTTCCAGAGTGACTGCACTAATACCACCAGCAATGTATGAGTGTACCTTTTTCCCCACATCCTCGCCAACACCTGTTGTTGGTTGTATTCTTGATAATCACCATTCTAATTGGGGTGAGATGGAATCTTAGGGTAGTTTTGATTTGCATTTCTCTTATTACTAGAGATGTTGAACATTTTTTCATATATCTTTTGATTGCTTGTAGATCTTGTTCTGTGAAGTATCTGTTCTTTTCCTTAGCCCATTTGTTGATTAGGTTATTTGTATTCTTGGTGTAGAGTTTTTTGAGTTCTTTATATATTCTGGAAATTAGTGCTCTATCTGAAGTATGTGTGGCAAAGATTTTCTCCCACTCTGTAGGCTCTCTCTTCACATTGCTGATAGTTTCCTTTGCTGAGAGAAAGCTTTTTAGTTTGAATCTATCCCAGTTATTGATTCTTGCTTTTATTTCTTGTGCTATGGGAGTTCTGTTAAGGAATTCTGATCCTAAGCCTACATGTTGAAGATTTAGACCTACTTTTTCTTCTATAAGATGCAGGGTCTCTGGTCTGATTCCAAGGTCCTAAATCCATTTTGAGTTGATTTTTGTGCAGGGTGAGAGATAGGGGTTAGTTTCATTCTGCTACATATGGATTTCCAGTTTTCCCAGCACCATTTGTTGAAGAGGCTATCTTTTCTCCATTGCATGTTTTTGGCACCTTTGTCTAGTATGAGAAAATTGTATTTATTTGGGTTTGGGTCCGTGTCACTAACAAAGAGAAGGAGAGAGAAAATGCAAATTACTAAAATTCGGAATGAACAAGGAAATATCAAAACAGACAGGAGTGAAATACAAAACATAATTAGAAACTATTTTGAAAATCTCTACTCCAACAAAATAGAAAATCTCGAAGACATCAACAGGTTTCTAGAGACATATGAATTACCTAAACTAAACCAGGAAGACATACACATTTTAAATAGATCAATTTCAAGTAATGAAATATAAGAAGTCTTCAAAAGCCTACCAACAAAGAAAAGTCTGGGACCAGATAGGTTCTCAGCCAAGTTCTGCAAAACTTTTAAAGAAGAGCTCATTCCAATGCTTCCAAAGTATTCCATGAAATAGAAGAGGAGGGAACCCTCCTAAACTCATTCTATGAAGCCAATATTACCCTGATACCTAAATCAGACAGAGACACATCAAGGAAAGAAAATTTCAGACCAATATCCTTAATGAACATTGACACAAAAATTCCCAACAAAATTTTAGCAAATCACTTACAAAAATATATTAAAAAGTAATGCACCATGATCAAGTGGGTTTTATCCCAGGGATGCAAGGTTGGTTCAACATCCAGAAATCAATAAATGTCATTCACCATATCAATAGACTTAAAGTCAAGAATCACATGATTATTTATTTATTTTTAAAATATTTTCTAATTAGTTATACATGACAGTAGAATGCATTTTGACACATTGTACACAAATGGAGTACAACATCTCATTCCTCTGGTTGTACATGTTGCAGTCACACTTGTAATGTAATCATACAAGTATAGAGTATTATAATGTCCATCTCATTCCAACATCCTTCCTATCCCGACACCTCCTTCCCTCCCCTCACTCTCCTCTTCCTAACCCAAAATTCATTCATTCTTCCCTACCCACAGCATATGGATCAACATCCATTAATCAGATAAAATATTCAAACTTTGGTTGTTTGGGATTGGCTTATTTTGCTTAGCAGGATATGCTCCAATTCCATTTATTTACCTGCAAATGCCATAATTTCATTCTTCTTTTGGCTGAGTAATTCTCCATTGTGTATATGTATCACATTTTCTTTATTCATTCACCTGTTGAAGGACACCTAGGTTGGCTCCACAGCTTGGTTATTGGGAATTGTGCTGCTATAAACATTGCTGTGTCTGTGTCACTCTACTATGCTGATTTTATAGTTTTTGGATACATACTGAGGAGTGGGATAGCTGCATCATATAATGGTTGCATGCCTAGTTTTTTCAGTAATCTCCAGACTGCTTTCTAGAGTGGTTGTACTAATTTGCAGTCCCAACAGTATATGAGTGTACCTTTTCCCCACATCCTCACCAACATTTATTATTGTTATATTCCTAATAATATGCCATTCTGACTGGAGTGAGATGAAATATCAGTGTACTTTTGATTTTCATTTCCTTAATTACTAGAGATATTGAGCATTTTTCACATATTTGCTGAACATTTGTATTTCTTTTGAGGAATATCTATTTACTTATTTTGCCCATTGGTTGATTGGATTATTAATATTATTGTTTTGGTGGTAAGTTTTCTGAGTTCTTTATATATCCAGACTATTAATGCCCTATCTGAGGACCAGGTAGCGAAGATGTTTTCCCATTCTATAGGCTCTCTCTTCATGCTCTTGGCTGTTTTCCTTTGCGGTGCAGAATCTTTTTAATTTGATGCCATCACACTTACTGATTTTTTATTTTATTTGTTGTACTTTAGAGGTCTTGCTTAGGAAGTCAGTTCCTGTGCCAATATGATGGAGAGTTATGCCTGCATTTTCTTATAGCAGGTGCAGGGTTTCTTATTTAATTCCTAGGTCTGTGATCTGCCTTCAGTTGAGTCTTATACAGGGTGAGAGATAAGGGTTAAGTTTCATTCTTTTACATTTGAATTTCAAGTTTTTCCAGCACCATATATTAAAAAGGTTATCTTTTCTTCAATTATATTTTTGGCACCTTTGTCTAGTATCAGATAACTGTACTTACATCAGTTTGTCTCTGTGTCTTTCTATTCTATTCCATTCATATCCATGCCTGTTTTGATGCCAGTCATGCTATTTTTGTTACTATAGATCTGTAATATAATTTGAGTTCTTTTATTGTGATGCCTCCTGCATCCCTCTTCTCTCTAAAGAATGCTCTGACTTTTCTCAGTCTCTTATTTTTCCAAATGAATTCAGAACTTCTTTTTTCTACTTCTATAAAGAATGTCATTGGGATTTTGATGGGACTTCTTTGAATTGGTTTAGCACTTTTGGTAGTATGACTCTTTAGGTTCCTATAAACCTCCCGTTTGTGTGTATCTACTTTTCAAATATTAGGTAAGTGTTCTTTCTTCTTCATACAGATATCCCTAAAGAGAAAAAAAAATCATACCTTATTAAAACAAATGGTTTCTAGTATAGTACTACAATTTACCCATGCAATTAGGAGAATATAAGATTGAACATTTAATAGTTAATTGCAACCTAGAGCTTCTGAATTTGTGTATTTTCTGACCATACATTTTAAAATTATTTTATGTCATTGGGAGCTTTCACCCATATGCCTTTACTTGAACTACATTTTTTCATTGAAATATGAAGATACAAAATACATGATAGATTAAAAATTGAAATTCTGTGTATTTAATTCTTGCATGGTTATATCTTCAGAGATTTTATGTGTGCATATGCATAGAAAAAGGTTGGTTTTACATCATTTAATGACTTCAACTAGATCCAATAATGAAAACTAGCTATAAAATATGTAATCTTTTTGCTTTTGTGTTGAAGAGATCCAAACCTGATTTGATATATACTTAGTATGTAGATTGAGGTACTTATAGTTTTTTTTGACTCCATTATATTTTATATAAATGCACTTTTATATTATACCCCTTCTATTACCTGATTATGAATACCAGACATATATAAAATCTTTGCTTTTTATACCTTTTGATTACTTAGATTATTTGTGTTTATTTGCAATACTTTATGAAGTCATCTTTATCTCTGTGGGCACTATAATATTTTTTATTGAAAAGAACCTAGAGGGAAAAAAATGACAGAAATGAATGCACCATCCCCATCATACACATGTATGTGCACACATGCACACACACACACAGCTGAGTGGAGCATACTCTAGTCCCTTTTTGTCCTCAAGTGGCAGAATGATTTCATATGTGAGTTGAAGGTGAATCCTAGAGTTCTTATTTCTTGGACATCTTTTGTTCATAAATAATACATTGTTTTAGACTGAATATTAAAACCTTTTAATTTCTCTCAGGCAAAACTTTGCTTATATCTGTCTTATATACGACAAAGCAGTTCTTGCAAATTATCTGAGAATTAGGAACATATGTTGTAAAGCACATAAATGAAGGAAAAAAATCTGTAAGTCACTGTGATAAAGTTATTTCAACAGAAGCTTCAAGTTCATAATAAGACAATAATAATAGCTATGCTATAAATCATTTTAAAATTATTTTCATATATCCTGTACATGAACTGAACTTTCTTATGAGGGTGGAATGTGGTCCAGGGAGGGATCGGTTAGTCTGAACATTAATCAAAGTTTCCTTTCAGTCCTAAGAACCTACTTGTGTGCATCCCTTTCTCTGATGTTGCTATAATGAAATCTGAATATTTGTAATATATGATTTCTTAAATAAAATTCTTCTAGATGTTCCATGAAAAAGGTGAACAAGTAAGTATATAACACACTATGTATACATTTTCTTTCTTAGAAATTCACAGCTTATATAAGTACATTAAGACTTTTCAGAATATCAGTATTTTAAGAAGTTGTTGAATTTATCGCAGTTTTTCACTGTAGTATTTGACCATTGACTTCTAATAGCTGTGTTAACATGTCTTGCAACTTGTAGTCAGAAGTCACTGATAAAAATCAGTCTTGAGGGTGTGCAATTTCTGCTGGTGAAAACTGGTTTTTTTTTTTTTTTTTTTTTGCTTCTTTTTAGTATTATTGTAACAGCAGATGGGTAACAAATGGCCATAACTGCAGGATATTTTTAAAAAATGAGTTCATATT
Source organism: Sciurus carolinensis (assembly GCF_902686445.1). Lineage (NCBI taxonomy): Eukaryota > Metazoa > Chordata > Mammalia > Rodentia > Sciuridae > Sciurus > Sciurus carolinensis. The sequence continues at coordinate 45,356,273 of NC_062221.1, forward strand.
ATAGGATGATGAGTACAGAGAATCTCAGTTATTTGTAGAAGAAATTAACAATGCAAAAATAAAGATGCAAAATGTGGAAGACCTAAACAAAAATGTCTTAGCATAACAGACTTCAACAAAGTTGTTTTATTTTACAAACATATTATTCATTGATTGATTATTTATGATGTCCTGCAAAAGTAAAATAAAATACTTCATTATGTTTAGTTTAATTATTTTTTTTCCCACTGCACTTGGCCCTCTTTCCTTTTTTGTCTTCACCACAACTGATCAGTTTCTTTAAAAACCTTTTATATATCTTTACCTTCTTCAGAAACAAAAACAAAACAAACAAAAAAACTACTTTTTGTAACTTTTGCTCATATGTCTTTTTTTTAATCATTTTACCACTTTGAAACTGTGCTATTATGTAGAACATAATTTAAGGACTATTGTTCATGAAATTTGATGATATGTTTTTGTGGTATCATTGAACCAAAATTTTCCACTCCATTGATATCAGTGCCTATAATTAAGTTTCTTAGTAACCAACACAGCAATTGTTGTCTAATGCCTACTTTTATTTTCATCTCAGCTATTCAGAATGTTAGCAATTAAGGAGAATAGCACTGTCTATCCAAGGGGCAAACTAGACCCTTGGATAGATAGATGTAGCCTGAAGTATAGTTGATATTGCGTATGGACAATGATAGAAAAAGGCATTGAAAGAAAGTTGAAAAATCTTCTGCTAATAGTGTGCTGCATTTATATACCATTATTTAAAACCTGCTTTGTTTCTTTTTTGAAAAAAATTAAAGCAATTTATTAGCCATATAACTCTTATCTGAAAGGAGAAATACTGGGGCATTGATTTGTCAAATATGTGGTCATAAAGGGAGACAGTTCATACTGAAATATTCTTTTCTTACTTCCTATTTGTGTTTTTTTTTCCTCAAGTAAAGTTTTTGTGCAAAATTATATGCAAAGCACATATTTTATTTACTAATCACTCCAAGTTTGAATTAGTTGCTCCTTCTGCCCTATCTTTATTTTTGAATGAACATTTAAACTGAACTTATTTATTAAAATATAGCAAGTGTATAGGTAGAAAAGTACAATAAAAAATATTTACAGCTCAGTTCATAAAACAATGACAATCATATGTCACCCAAATGAAGGAAGAGCATGCTACCAGTGTCCCAGAAGTTGATGGCAAACCCGTCCCTGAGACCTCACCTGAGGAAGGAAGGTATGTTGGGTGGACGATATTAGCACAGTGTACTTCTGTGAAGGTCAGCAGTGTTGTGGAGTCCTTCACATTAACCCACCCACCAGAGGAATTTCACAGCTGCAGGAGCAGGTCTGCTCAGTATCCATGCCAGTCAGTCATTGGCTGGGACTATACAATAAGAATAGTAGTCTTTCTAAATACAGTGATCTATACCAGAGTACAACAGCTGGGGCTGTCAGCTAATTGTGTTCCCACAGTTGGAGATCAGTGGCATGACAGTGCCTCACAGTGAGCTCTTCATGACTTTGTGTCAATGTTTCTTAAATAGGATACTGACAACAACGACTATAAAATGAAAAAAATCATGAATCAATTAAGAACTGTAAATCAAAAGACATTATTAAGAGAGAAGGAAAACCACTAAATGAGAAAAGATATTTAGAATATAGATTCCACAAAACATACATATGTAGCATGTATAAGGAATTTCTACACAGAAGATGATACACAGGCGATTAACAAATATATGAAAAACTGTTCAACATCTCTAGTAATTAGAGAAATGCAAATTAAAACCACCCTAAGATTTCGTCTAACTCCAATTAGAATAGCTATCTTCAATAGCAATAATAAGTGTTGGCGTGAATGTGGGGAAAAAAGGCATACTCATACATTGTTGGTGGAGTTGCAAATTGGTGCAACCACTCTGGAAAGAAGTATGGAGATTACTCAGAAAACTTGGATGGACCCACCTTTTGACCCAGTTGTCCCACTCCTCGGTTTATACCCAGAGTACTTAAAATCAGCATACTACACTGATGCAACCACATCAATGTTTATAGTAGTTCAATTCATAATAGTTAGATTATGGAACCAACCTAGATGCCCTTCAACAGATGAATGGATAAAGAAACTGTGCTATATATACACAATGGAATATTACTTGGCCATATAGAAGAATAAAATTATGGCATTTGCAGCTAAATGGATGGAATTGGAGAATATCATGCTAAGTGAAATAAGCCAATCCCCCAAAACTAAAGGCCAGATGTTTTCTCTGATAAATAGGTGAAGATACATAATGGGGTTCTGGGGTGGGGGGTAAGAGAATGAAGGAACTTTGAATTATGTAGGGGAAAATGAGAGAGGGGGGCATGAAAGATGGTGGAATGAGACAGACATCATTATCCTATATACAGGTATGATTACACAAATGAAGTGAATCTACATTGTGTATAACCATAAAAACAAAAAGTGGTACCCCCTTTGTGTACAATGAATCAAAATGCAGTCTGCAAAAAATAAAAAAAAGAAAAATTTCATTATTTTAAACACTCTTGAATATTGAATCTTCTGAGAAGTAAGGCTAGATATGTCATATTTGCCCTTATCAAGTATGACTTTAAAAAATTTAATAAAATTTAAAGTCATCACAGTGGTTTATAAAAAAAAGAATTTCTACAACTCAAAAAAAAAAATCAACCCAATTGAGAAATGGAAAAAAGACTTGAAACTGATAGTTTACAAAACAGAATATTTAAATAGCCAGAAATCATTTGAAAAAATACATTCATTTGTAGTAGTTATCAAGGGAAAGCAAGTAAAACCACATTATGAGGTCACAATGATTACAGAGAAAGGATGGACAATAAATTTTGACATGGATGTTGAAAAACTGGAATTCATACTCTGCTGAGGAAGTATAACTAATACCATATTTGGAAAAGCTGGTAATACATTAGGTGAACATGTACATATCCTCAGTTTCCACACACACTTTTATCCCAAAGTCATACACGAATGTTCATGGCAGTTTTGTTTTTTAATAGCTCCAAACTGGAAACAACCCAAATGTCCATCTACAGTAGAATATTAGATAAATAAATAATGGTGAGTCACACAATTGAATGCTATGAATAATTAAAATACACAGTCCTCTAAGTTTTTGTTTTTATTATCTTTGGACTCCTCCTCATTCTGATGTTCTTCCTCATTTATTTGTTTTAGTCAGTCAGTAGGGCAATCAATCAGGGTGGGATAAAGGTAAGGATTCTGTTCTTTATGAGTTTATAATTCAGTAGGAGAGAAAAGCATGCAAAAGAAAGACTTTAATATGAAGTATAAGGTGTAAGTGCTGAGAGAACGGTTGAAACCTGGACAGGAGGCAATTGTCCTCATTGTGGAACTGGGTGGGGCTTCACAGGGGAGGTAGGCTGTGAGTTGATCCTTGACTCAATAACAGCATTTATGTGCATGGGCAACAGCAGAGCGGCTAGGATAGAGGCAAGTATTTAACGAACATCTTGACATGAATGTGGCAAACAGCTGGGTGTGGTGGTGTACACCTGTAATCCCAGTGTTTTAGGAGTTTAAGACAGGAGGATTGTAAATTCAAAGCCAGCCTCAGCAAATCAGTGTGTGCCATAATTTTTCTAAGTTTAGTAAAGTATACTTAGGTGCCCAATAATTATTATCACATTAAGAATTAAAATTAATACCAGAAATAAAAATTTATAAAAGCTTTATCTTTTAAAGCTGTTGGTTATTTCATTTTCAAAATTAAGATTAATCAGCCAGGTGCAGTGACACAAGCCTGTAATCCCATCTACTGGGGAGGCTGAGGCACGAGGAGCCAGTTTTCAAAGTCAGCCTCAGCAACAGCAAGGAACTGAGCAATTCAGTGAGACTCTGACTCTAAATAAAATACAAATAGCGCTGGGGATGTGGCTCTGTGGCTGAGTGCCCCTGAGTTCAATCCCCAGTACCAAAAAAAAAAAAAAATTAAGATTAATCAGAGATTATTATAATGAAATAATAATTGACCGTCTTCAAATTAAGAATCTTATCATGTTTTCTTAGAAAGTTCAAACTTTGAACTTGAAGGTGTTTTTCGCTACTGTTAAAATTATTATTCTGAACTAGCCAGCAGAACATTTTCAGCTACATGAAATCTGGCCAAAAAAAAAAAAAAAAAGTGATTTTGATATTTTAGTAAGCATGTCAGACATATGCCTCTAAGTAATTGATGTCCTTTCAAAATCTCAAATTGAGAACTGCTCCTATGTTCTACTATTGCTCCTGTGTCCCACTATTTTTCCTGTGGTTCAAATTGAATTGATTCCAGGTCCTCCCAATTTATGTACTTTCTAATTACATTACTAATTATAAAATTTCAACATCATTTTATATTTTATTTTACCAAAGTTAGTACTACATTGATTGCATATATATGTGTGTGTGTGTGTGTGTATATATATATATATATATATATATATATATATATATATAATTTTTTAATTTAAAATTGGTGGGAATTTAAAGGAACTTCATTGTTATCTGAGAAGACATTATAAAGTATTAATAACTACTAAGGAGTAATTTTTTAGATTCCTTGACACGTATTTAGAACATACCACCAGTCATTTAAACAGTGGTGTTGTTGATGTTATTAGAGAATCACTATATATTTGCTTTACAACTGGAATTCTAGAATAGGTAAATTTTAATAGGTGTCCTCTCAAAAAGAACTTTTTGTATACTATTAAAGAAGGTTCTGACACACAGCCAGCTTCTCCAGGTTCTCGGAACGGAACTGGCCCGCTAGTGAGAGCCTTTCTGAACAGAGCAGGCTCCGAGTCCCGGAGCTGCCGCAGCGCAGTGTACTCCTGCAAAGAACCAGCGGAGAGCCTCGATCTGCAAGCAGCCTCAGGGATAAGGGCAGGGCAGCCGGAGACCTCTTCAGGCGGCTCTGCCCACTCCGGCTGCGGGCTCTCTTCATGGGGAGATCCAAGATGGCGGCCTAGAGGGAGACTGCACCCCCGGTCGCTCCAGAACCCAGGAGCTAAGAGGGGGAGGCATAGAGAGACTCGGACTGAAATAGAGCCACGGGTGAGTCTGCCCACTGGGTAAAGCTCAGCCCGGGTGGCAGGCCCAGATAGAGGTGGCTTAGCGGAGCCGGGCAGGGCAGCTTGAGTCTTCCCAAGGTAGTCTTCCACACTCCAGCAGTGGGCTCTTCCCACACGGCCAGCTGCACGGTGCAGGCCCACAGTGAGAGCATTTCCGCACAGAGCCAGTTCCAAAACGTGGAACCAGTAGGGGGCTAGGGGCAGTATTCTTCGAATGAGCTGCTTTATCAGATTCCTCCAAGACATCAGGCTACTGAAGGCTGGGAGGTGATACACTGGAAATCTACTGGGACACTATAAGCCAATAGTGGAAAACTGCAATATCTCAGGGTCCCACTGACAACTGACCATTATGAGAAAACAAGGGAAGAAAATGTCCCAAACAAACCTAGATACTACATCAATAAAACCCAATGACAGCACAGCAGAAGAAATGTCAGAAAGGGAGTTCAGAATGTACGTAATTAAAACGATCAGGGAAGCTAATGAGGAGATGAAAGAGCAAATGCAGGCATTAAATGATCGCACCAATCAACAGTTAAAAGACCAAATACGGGAAGCAAGAGATCATTTCAATAAAGAGTTAGAGATACTGAAAAAAAACCAAACTGAAATCCTTGAAATGAAGGAAACAATAAACCAAGTTAAAACTCCATAGAAAGCATAACCAATAGGATAGAACACCTGGAAGACAGAACCTCAGACATTGAAGACAAAATATTTAACCTTGAAAACAAAGTGGAACAAACAGAGAAGATGGTAAGAAATCATGAACAGAATCTCCAAGAACTATGGGATATCATGAAAAGGCCAAATTTGAGAATTATTGGGATTGAGGAAGGCTTAGAGAAACAAACCAATGGAATGAACAATCTATTCAATGAAATAATAACAGAAAATTTCCCAAATCTGAAGAATGAAATGGAAAACCAAGTACAAGAGGCTTATAGAACTCCAAACATACAAAATTACAACAGACCCACACCAAGGCACATTATTATGAAAATACCTAACATACAAAATAAAGACAGAATTTTAAAGGCCGCGAGAGAAAAGAACCAAATTACATTCAGAGGGAAACCAATAGGAATATCAGCAGATTTTTCAATCCAGACCCTAAAAGCTAGAAGGGCCTGGAACAACATATACCAAGCCCTGAAAGAAAATGGATGCCAACCAAGAATCTTATACCCAGCAAAACTTACCTTCAAATTTGACGATGAAATAAGATCCTTCCATGATAAACAAAAGCTAAAGGAATTTACAAAAAGAAAGCCAGCATTACAGAACATTCTCAGCAAAATATTCCATGAGGAAGAGATGAAAAACAACGATGCAAATCAGCAACAGGAGGCGCTAGCCTAAAGGAATAGCCAAATAAAGGAGAAACCAAATCATGTCAAAAACAAATATGAGTCAATTGACTGGGAATATAAATCATATCACAATAATAACCCTGAATGTTAATGGCCTGAATTCATCAATCAAAAGACACAGACTGGCAGATTGGATTAAAAAGAAAAATCCAACAATATGCTGCCCGCAAGAGACTCATCTCATAGAAAGAGACACCCATAGACTAAAGGTGAAAGGATGGGGAAAAACATACCATGCACACGGACACAGCAAAAAAGCTGGAGTATCCATCCTCATCTCAGATAATGTGGACTTCAAACCAAAACTAGTCAGAAGGGATAAAGAAGGACATTACATGCTGCTTAAGGGAAGCATAAATCAGCAAGACATAACAATCATAAATATCTATGCCCCGAACATTGGCTCATCCACGTACGTCAAACAAATCCTTCTCAATTCCAGAAATCAAATAGACCACAACACAATCATACTAGGCGATTTTAACACACCTCTCTCACCACTGGATAGATCGTCCAAACAAAAATTGAATAAAGAAACTATAGATCTCAACAACACAATCAACAATTTAGACTTAACGGACATATATAGAATATACCATCCAACAAAGAATGAATACACTTTCTTCTCAGCAGCACATGGATCCTTCTCTAAAATAGACCATATTTTATGCCACAAAGCTACTGTTAGTAAATACAAGAAGATAGAGATACTACCTTGTACTCTATCAGATCATAATGGATTGAAATTAGAAATAAATGACAGAATAAAAAACAGAAACTTCTCCAATACCTGGAGACTAAATAATACACTATTATATGATGAATGGATAACAGAAGACATCAGGAGGGAAATAAAAAAATTCTTAGAAGTAAACGAGAACAAAGACATATCATATCAAAATCTCTGGGACACTATGAAAGCAGTACTTAGAGGAAGATTTATTTCATGGGGTGCATTCAAAAAAAGAAGTAGAAATCAACAAATAAACGAGTTAACACTACAGCTCAAAGCACTAGAAAAAGAAGAGCAGACCAATACCAAAAGTAGTAGAAGACACGAAATAGTTAAAATCAGAGCCGAAATCAACGAAATCGAAACAAAAGAAACAATCGGAAAAATTAACAAAATAAATAGTTGGTTCTTTGAAAAAATAAATAAAATTGATAAACCCTTAGCCACACTAACAAAGAGAAAGAGGGAGAAAACTCAAATTACTAAAATTCGGAATGAACAAGGAAACATCACAACAGACACGAGTGAAATACAAAACATAATTAGAAGCTATTTTGAAAATCTATACTCCAACAAAACAGAAAACCTTGAAGACATCAACAAATTTCTAGAGACATATGAACTACCTAAACTGAACGAGGAGGACATACACAACTTAAATAAACCAATTTCAAGCAATGAAATAGAGGAGGTCATCAAAAGCCTACCAACAAAGAAAAGTCCAGGACCAGATGGGTTCTCAGCCGAGTTCTACAAAACCTTTAAAGAAGAGCTCATTCCAATACTCCTCAAACTATTCCATGAAATAGAAGAGGAGGGAACCCTACCAAACTCGTTCTATGAAGCCAATATCACCCTGATACCTAAACCAGACAGAGACACATCAAGGAAAGAAAATTTCAGACCAATATCCTCAATGAACATCGACTCAAAAATTCTCAACAAAATTTTAGCAAATCGCATACAAATATATATTAAAAAGATAGTGCACCACGATCAAGTGGGTTTTATCCCAGGGATGCAAGGTTGGTTCAACATTCGGAAATCAATAAATGTCATTCACCATATCAACAGACTTAAAGTTAAGAATCACATGATTATTTCAATAGATGCAGAAAAAGCATTTGATAAAATACAGCATCCCTTCATGCTCAAAACACTAGAAAAAATTGGGATAGTGGGAACATTCCTAAACATTATAAAGGCCATCTACGCTAAGCCCATGGCTAATATCATTCTAAATGGTGAAAAACTGAAAGCGTTCCCCCTAAAAACTGGAACAAGGCAGGGATGCCCTCTTTCACCGCTTCTATTCAACATCGTCCTTGAGACTCTAGCCAGAGCAATCAGACAAACCAAAGAAATTAAAGGGATACGAATAGGAAAAGAAGAACTCAAACTATCCCTGTTCGCTGATGACATGATTATATATTTAGAGGAACCTGGAAATTCCACCAGAAAACTTTTAGAACTCATAAGTGAATTCAGTAAAGTAGCAGGTTACAAGATCAATGCTCATAAATCCAATGCATTTTTATACATAAGTGATGAATCTTCAGAAAGAGAAATTAGGAAAACTACCCCATTCACAATAGCATCGAAAAAAATAAAATACTTGGGAATCAATCTCACAAAAGAGGTGAAAGACCTCTACAATGAGAACTACAGAACACTAAAGAAAGAAATTCAAGAAAACCTTAGAAGATGGAAAGATCTCCCATGTTCCTGGATAGGCAGAATTAATATCGTCAAAATGGCTATGCTACCTAAAGTGCTATACAGATTCAATGCAATTCCAATTAAAATCCCAATGATGTACCTTGCAGAAATAGAGCAAGCAATTATGAAATTCATCTGGAAGAATAAAAAACCTAGAATAGCTAAAGCAATCCTCAGTAGCAAGAGCAAAGCAGGGGGTATTGCAATACCAGATCTTCAACTCTACTATAAACCAATAGTAACAAAAACGGCATGGTATTGGTACCAAAATAGACAGGTAGATCAATGGTACAGAATAGAGGACATGGACACAAACCCAAATAAATACAATTTTCTCATACTAGACAAAGGTTCCAACAATATGCAATGGAGAAAAGATAGCCTCTTCAACAAATGGTGCTGGGAAAACTGGAAAACTATATGCAATAGAATGAAATTAAACCCCTATCTCTCACCCTACACAAAACTCAACTCAAAATGGATCAAGGACCTCGGAATCAGACCAGAGACCCTGCATCTTATAGAAGAAAAAGTAGGTCCAAATCTTCAACTTGTTGGCTTAGGATCAGATTTCCTTAACAGGACTCCCATAGCACAAGAAATAAAAGCAAGAATCAACAACTGGGATAGATTCAAACTAAAAAGCTTTCTCTCAGCAAAGGAAACTATCAGAAATGTGAAGAGAGAGCCTACAGAGTGGGAGAATATCTTTGCCAACCATACCTCAGATAGAGCGCTAATTTCCAGAATCTATAAAGAACTCAAAAAACTCTACACGAAGAATACAAATAATCCAATCAACAAATGGGCTAAGGAAATGAACAGACACTTCACAGAAGAAAATGTACAAGTAATCAACAGATATATGAAAAAATGTTCAACATCCCTAGTAATAAGGGAAATGCAAATCAAAACTACCCTAAGATTTCATCTCACCCCAATTAGAATGGCGATTATCAAGAATACAAGGAACAATAGGTGTTGGCGAGGATGTGATGAAAAAGGAACACTCATACATTGCTGGTGGGGTTGCAAATTAGTGCAGCCACTCTGGAAAGCAGTGTGGAGATTCCTCAGAAAGCTTGGAATGGAAACACCATTTGACCCAGCTATCCCACTCCTTGGCCTATACCCAAAGGACTTAAAATCAGCATACTACAGAGATACAGCCACATCAATGTTCATTGCTGCTCAATTCACCATAGCCAGATTGTGGAACCAACCTAGATGCCCTTCAGTTGATGAATGGATAAAGAAACTGTGGCATATTTATACAATGGAATATTACTCCGCAATGAAGAATGATAAAATTATGGCATTTGTAGGCAAATGGTCGAAATTGGAGAATATCATGCTAAGTGAGATAAGTCAATCTCAAAAAACTAAAGGATGAATGATCTCGCTGATAAGCGGATGAGGACATATAATGGGGGGTGGGACGGGCTAGCATTAGGTTTAGGGTTAGGTTTAGAGTTAGGCTAAGGAGAGCGGTAAGAATGAAGGAAAGAAGGACTGTGTAGAGGGAAAAGAGGGGTGGGAGGGGTGGGAGGGGTGGGGGGGAGGGGAAAAATAAAATAAACATCATTACCCTATGTAAATGTAAAAAAATAAAAAAAATAAATAAAAAAAAGAAGGTTCTATAAATATTACATTGTGAAAAATTAATAATGAGGCACTTTTCTAAATAGTAAATGCTGTATGTTTTAACTATTAATCAGTATGACCCTTTGAATAATTTTTCAAATTAAATAACTAAAATTATATAGTTTCTAATAAAAATTTAACTGCAATGTAACCTGCACTTAACATAAAAAATAGAAAAATTCAGAGAATTTAATATGATTTACTTCATATTGAATCAATACATGTTTAATTACAAAACTCCCAACCAATAACTAATGAGGAAGATTTATGCTACCCTATTTTATCAGTTTTAAAATACAAATGTTTTTAAACACTTCCATTCTCTGAAAACAGGATATTCTCTTAAAATCACTAGCATCTAGGCTGGGGTGGCAATGTAGTCGTTCCTGCCTGTGCATGTACAAGTTTGTCATAACTGTTCACATTATCATCACTTCAGTTGAGTGATGTGTGTAATGGTGCTCTACACATGTTGAGTTTAATTGTTGTTTAAAAATCTTCAGCAATATGACACTATGATTTGGCATTGAAAGGAAAAACTGTGTACCCAGAAAGATACAGCAAAAGAATAATTCAGCATACATACCAATGAAGCAAATATATGTCATTAGAGGAAGAAGCACATGTTCCTATTTCCTTGCAAAGCAACCATCGAATGTTTTACATGGACTGGGAAAGAAAAACACCCTGAAGCAGGCGAATCTCTGTTATATTTTGTTCCTAAGATTTACTCAAACAAATGGTCCGTGATGCTCAGAAAAACCAAATTGAAGAAAAGAGAAATTGCTAAATCCCTCACAATAGATAAAATAAATTTCAGAGCAGCCTAGTATGATTGATTCATGCATTGTGTCTGTTGTTGAACTTATGTTAACACATTTGCTAATTACTTTGAAGAAGCTGCTTACTTCCAGCAAGATGTGATTTAATTGGGAATAAATGCAAAAATGAATACAGTCAAATATAACTTGAAGAAAATCCCAAAGACAAAAGTGAAGTGTTTTTTCAGAAATGCTTCCTCAGCATTATTTTGTCTTTTGTTATTAAGATTACAGAGTAAACTGTTTAATTTTTCAGGGACATGAGAAGTAAATCAATATCATCTTCCTTAAAGTTACTTTTAAAGCACATTGTATATTGACTGCTGTTTTCTCCTGTCTTCTTTCCATTGGTCCCCTTTTAAATTTAAAATTTTTATTTTGGAAATTTCCAAGTCCAAATGTACAGTTATATGGTGACTACCATGTATGTACCACCTGGCTTCATTAATTATTAATATAAATAAGACTAATTTTTATTTATCTAAACTTGCTACCCAACTCTCACTTTCTCCTGGAATCTCCAAAAAAATTAAAATAAACCTCAAGCCATCTTAGCCTTTCATCCACAAATACCTCACATACAACCTTCAGAGATAAGGACTACTTTAACAAAACACCATTATCATGGCTAAAATATTAACAATTCCTTAAATCGGATATCTAGTCAGAGTTCAAGTTTACCCAATTTTCTTACAAATGAATTTTTAAAAACATTATTTTAGAGTAGTTTCAGGTACATTGCAAAATTGTGAGAAAATTACAGAAACGTCCCATATATCCATCCCCTGCTCCCACAAATGAATAGCCTCCCTCAAACCAAACCCCCACAGCAGGGCAATGTACTTGTTATGATTGAAGCTATATTTACAGGTTATTATCACCCAAAATCCACAGTTTTCCTTTGGGTTCACTCTTATGTTATATTTTCTAAGGGTCTGGAAAAAAATTATTATGCCTTGTGTGTGTCCACTATTCTCATATAGAGTATCTTCACTGACCTAAAAATCCTGTGCTTTGCCTGTTCATTCCTCTTTTCCTTCAACTCTGACAACCACTAATCTTTTTGCCATCTCCATACTTTTTCTTTTCCTGAATATAATATAGTTGAAATCATACACTATGTAGATTTTTCACATTGACTTTTTCACTTAGTAATATATATTTAAATTTCCTTCATGTCTTTTCATAGCTTGATAACTCTTCTTTTTAACACTGAATAGTATTACATTGTTCAGATGTAGCACAGTTTACTTATCCATATCACCTACTGAAGGACATGTTGGTTGCTATCAAGTTTTGGCAATTATAATAAAGCTGACATAAACTTTCATGTGCATGTTTTTTTCTGTGGACTTGTTTACAATTCCTTTGGATAAATACCAAGGGGTGTGATTGCTAGATTATATGGTAACAGTATGTTTAGTTTTGTTAAGAGACCACCAAACTGTCTTCCAAAATAGTTGTACCATTTTTGTGGTCCAAACAGCAATGAATGAGATTTCTTACTGTTTCACACCATCACCAACATCTGTTGATGCTAGTTTCTAGATTTTTGCCATTATAATAGGTGTGTAGTGGAATATATTTGTTGTTTTATTTTGTACTTTTAAAATGACATATGGTGTGGAGCATCTTTTTATATGCTTTGCCATCTGTATGTCTTCTCTGGGTTATTTTCTTATCACAGAGTTTTAAGAGTTCTTTGTATATTTTGCATAAAAGTCCTTTATCAGATCTTTTTGCAATCACATTCATTACATTTGATAAAGTAGAACATTGTATGGAAAATTAGAGATGTTTATAATTCTGAGGTGAAAGAGATTCAGAAGTCTTGGATTCTGAAAATGAGAAGTTTTAAGAAAACCTTAGCAAATTGACTTAGTTTATATTTTACTTTTTATATTAAACACATTTCAATTATGAATAATTAATAGTTTTTAAATATATATGAAGCAAAAATTATGAATGATAGAAAACCTTGTAAAATGGCTTGATAATCATTTCCATTCTTGTAGTGATATTTAAGAAATGGTGTACCTGAAAATAATGGCATCTTTGAGTTGATAAAATATAGCATTAAAAATAAAAAAAAGTATATAAATGCATTTAGAGGGACAAGTCATCCTGTTGTAAGACTTCACTACTAATCCTCATTATACAGTATTTCTGCTTTTCTGCCTCTTACTGTGGTTAGTTCCTGTATGCTGGTTCCTCTGGCTCCACCCTCACCTCTCTTTGAGTATGGCCTCTGTTTACTTCCAGTCATTCCCTGGAAACAGTTGGTATTCAGCCAGGTTGAGACAATATTTTGAAATGGATGTAAGAATAAGAATAAAATAAGCTCTTTCACTTTAAAAACAATGATAGAAAAATGCAGTCCATGAACTATAAGCCATTAGGAATTTACTATGTAGCTACTGTTCTGAAATATTTCATATTCACAAATCTTTTTATCATAGTAAAATATATTTGTTTTGTTTTTAAAATATCAATAGAAGGAAAATTTATTTCACAATTGCTTTTGTGAATTTGGTTAAACTAGTCAGATGTCTCCACTTCCCAATAATTTTTGCTATCTTTTTTGATCAACAAAATGCAGCTTTCACCAAATAAAGGTAATTTATTCAGTATTAAAATATGTATTGTGCCACGACCTACATGGTCATTAATTCAGGTATGGGATGGGGCGATGAGGGATGGAAAGAAGACAAAGAAATAGAGATAAGGCTGGGGCATGGTGGTTCTCTTCCCTGATGTGGGATGGATGATTCAGAGCCAGCTCAGCAAGTTTATTATATAGGTTTTAACATCAAAAGGGTTATTGTGAGAAAGTTTCCTCAAAGCAAGCAGAAATATATAGGTTGTAGATATAAACAGCCAGATTATGATTATTACTTTGCACCCATAACTTTCTCCCCTCAAGCAGCTGGTGTCTGAACCTCAAGGTCAAGAACTGAATAACTCTGTGACTGGCATGGAACTTCCTATTGAACAGTGTCACTATAGCAATTGGGTAGTCTCCACCAAGCCTTTGCACTGAGAGTTCCCAAGAGTGGCATCACCTCTGTCATAGGACTGTTCAAGATCCATAATTCAGTCACCACTCCTGACAGTATTGTGTTTTTCTTACAGAATTTTGAGATACTACAAGATTGTTTTTTTTTTTTTTGTATCGAGGATTGAATTCAGGGACACTTAAATACCAAGGCACATACCCAGCCCCTTTTGTATTTTATTTAGAGACAGAGTCTCACTGAGTTTCTTAGGGCCTCACTAAGTTGCTGAGCCTGGCTTTAAACTCACAATCCTCCTGCCTTAGCCTCCTGAGCTGCTGGAATTATAGGTGTGGGCCACTGTGCCTGGTTTGGATTTGTCATCTTTATATTGTACACTCTTCAATATATATATATATATATATATATATATATATATATATATTCATAAGATGTAGAAAGTCAAAATATAAAGTGATTTACTCAAAAATCATAATATTCATTAAAAACTTTACAGATTAGTGTCAAATATCAATTTTCAGCCATCTTGATACCCATTTTATTATAATAACAATAAACTATATCTCTGAGGATGTAAAAGAATGATTTATCACAAATATTACAATATTAAAAGTTAACTATTATTATATAACATAGAATTTTGCATTTCATTTTTGGAATATATTATTACGCAACTCATAATTGTTCGACTTTTGCAATTGAATTGTTTTTATGATCAATACCAAAAGATAATTGTTGAAAGATAGGCAGTTAATTCATTCTTCTGAATTCTTTGTGTTGATTCTAACATTATTTTAACCTAACAAAGCTGAGGGACAGAATAATCTAAAATTCAATGTTATTTACAATAGTGACTTAGAGACAGGAGAAAAGCCACCCAGATAATAGTATACATCTGTGTGTTGGGAGTATTGTATTTCTTACAAGGACCCTGGTGCTTCTCCATGGTCTTAGTACTTCCCTTTAAGTTAAGAAGTAATGAAGACATAGTGATTATGATGCCATAGATGAAAAATCATAGAAAGCCACAATTTGTTTATGTATATTTTTTGTATGAAGATTAAAGAATTATCTAAATCTTTTAACACAGTAGCTTGCATGTTGTAAATACTAAACATATAAATCAATTGTTATTATTTTACAGTCAATATTTATTTTAAAATTTAGCTCAGATAAGGTATTTCTTTTGCTGACCTTCTTGGTGTTTTTATCTCAACTTGAAATGAAAAGTATAAGCAGAATAAAATTTCCCTTCATATTTATTACCAAGAAGTTATTAAGCATATTATCAAAAGTATAGTTTCTTCTTTATGAGGACTCAGAGGAAAAACTTTGAGTGACTTAATTAAAAATTCTCTCCTAGACATTCAAAAACTTAAAACATCATTTAACCTTGACTCATGATTATTAACAATATCAGTTATTTTACTCAAATGTGATTGAGTCCTAAGGCTTGTTGAGATACAAAAGAATATTTACACCAGTAGGGAAATAGGTGAGGTAAGACAGCTTAACTGGAGTTAATAAAAACATTCCTACTGACAGAAAAAGATAGGAATAGATAAGTGGTTACCTAATGTGATGAGATGATTGTAAAAAAACAGTAAAAAAAAATCCTAAACTTATGATGCATGAAGAAATTATTTTTATGGAAAATTTAGCTTGGCTGTGTTAATTATTCTTACATTTGAATCATGGTATTTGAACTACTTCATATGGCCATGTTGGATATGATCTATGCTACCACAGTTGCACCATTCACAGAACCCAGAAGTAAGAGATGCAAGTTTCACGACCTTATATGTGACACTCCATTCTATATATTTTACATAGATGGCAGTCATCTAAAAAAGGTTTTGAGGTAAAGAAAT
This sequence comes from Sciurus carolinensis, assembly GCF_902686445.1. Taxonomy (NCBI): domain Eukaryota; kingdom Metazoa; phylum Chordata; class Mammalia; order Rodentia; family Sciuridae; genus Sciurus; species Sciurus carolinensis. Next base: position 45,372,566 of record NC_062221.1, read on the forward strand.
ATTGCTATTGTGTATCTGCTTTTATATACGAAATTTTAGTATTATGTAATAAAATTATGATTATAAAGTTTTTTATCTTTATGTAAGTAACTTGTTTAAAAATACATTCTATTACCATTAAAAAGAACTGATGCACTTACTTTGAAAAAGTGAAAAATAAATGTCTTTCTAATATATTAGGGAATCATTGGAAAAAACACATTATCTCCATTCCTTTTGAAAATTTCAAGTGAGTTGAAGTCTTCATAGGTTTGGGGATTTGAAGACAATATATATATCCATTGTGAATATAATACTGACTTATAATAGAGACTTTTGTTTGACATATTCTCTGTATTTCTTGACCAAATGCAATTCAGCCTCGTACTCTGCAATTATTACAAGTCAGAAATACACCATTGCTGGGAAAATAGCTTATCATCAAAAATTGTAGTTCTAATTAAATGGAAAAATACACATAAATTTAATTTTAAAATGATAAGCAAATGTTTCTTCATAATTCTAAAATATTTTATTATCAAAAATATTTGTAACTTCCAATGACATATTCTTATTCTCTCCTAATATATTGCCCTTAAGATAGCAATATTGTGATTAAGCAAACAATCTCACATTTACTAACACTTTTATCATAATGTAAATCAGGAACTATGTCAATCTCCCTATGGATTTTTAGGAGCGCTGAGTTTCATACAAATAAGCAATCATTTTTAATAATTAATTTCCAGTACTAGGACCAATTGATACAGTCATAAATCTTTCTTAAACTTTGTGTTTATTAAAGAGTGCTTGTATTAGTGGCACCATTTAAATGTCATATGTGATTTTAGATGTGTAAAGCTACATAAGTTTTACAGTTTATCTGTTTAGTATGTGACAATGGGTAGTATTAATGATGTGAACATTTAGCTTCTGATATCATTTGAAAGATAATTCTGCTTGGAGCTCTTAGCTGTGGCAGGTGCTATGCTTCTGTGCTTGCTCCTTTGTCTCATTATTTAAGAATAATATTGATTTACTATCTCACTAGTTTGAATGTGTCTGGCATTATACATGCCAAATGATGCAAATTTTTTCTCTTTCCTGAAGTTACTTGATAGATCACTACAACCAACAAAGTCCCCCAGGTCTTCATTCTGTCTTTCAGAGGTTAGTGCAGAAGAATTTATAGCATACCAAGCAACTTGTGCCATAGTGGAACATTCAGTTACTCAGCCACAAGGTTAGCTCACTATTTTTCATTTTCTAAATATCAGCACCATTTTTTACTTCAAGGTAGACTGTAAACTCAGTCTTGTGGAAATTGTGTCCATGTCTTGAACATTTTTGCAGTTCTTCTCAGTAGACTTGAGAAGAAAGAGTTACACCTGTCAGATGCACAAATTAAAGGAAAAGCATTTTCCCTGGAATTATCTTGAGCATTAAATAGAAATTTGCTCCCAAGAGTAGGAGAAACAAATGGAAACAAAAGCCTGTAATTATGAAAAGAAAATCTTAGATTTCAAAGATAGAAGGAACTAATTAGATATGGAGTCAGATAACTGGGGTCTGAGCCTGGCTTTACACTTAGTTACTGGTGGTTCCTTAAGGTACTTAATGTTTTATATTTCTAAAGGCAGCACTTTGCAAGGACTAGAACTACCTTTGCTGAACTGTTTTATGAATTACATGAGAAGGTATAGAAATCATTTTCTGGGTTTCCACAGATATTATTCTCTTTTCACAGACAGCAAGTAAACTTAAAATAAAACAAATATTTTAGTGAAATATAATCTTCTTACAGACTATGTCAGGTAAAAGTGTTGAATTTGAGCTTTTCAGAGTAAAAACTGTACTCAAATATCTTCCACCCATCAGAAAACAGGATATATTATCACTCCAGAAATCTTTTTTCCTTCAAATTGTAACCATTATCCTGATTTCTAACATGGTAGCCTGGATTTGCTGTTTATGGAAGTTTGTAAAGATGGACTCATTCAATATGTACATTGCATATATATATATATATATATATGCGCAATATATAATATATATTATATATTATATATTAAAATAATATATATATATATTATTTTTTGGTCTAGAGATGGAGCTCAGTATCTTGCCCATACTTGGCAAACACTCTTCCCCAGAGGTACATCCTCAGCCCTCAATATATATATTTTGTATTTGGCATCATCTGTTTAAAGTTATGTTTCTGAGATTCATGCAGCATTTCTGCTGGATTAATAGTCCATTTATTACATGGCTACATGCTATGCTGAAAGAATAGACAAATTTATTTATTATGTTTTCAGCCATTTGTTTATTTCTGAATATTTGTGTGCATGTCTTATAGTAAGCATTATATGTATTTCGGGAGTTATGTAGGTAGAAATCTGGGTTACATGTGTATTTTCAACTTTCAAAGATACCAGGGAGTTTTCCAAAATGGATATCCAAATTGATCTGCCTAGCAACAATATATGATAGTTCCAATTATGTCACTTCCTTGTCAATACTTGACATTGTCAGAATTTTTGTTTCAGTCCTTCTGGTAGGTTAGCAATTGTTTATTTCTTTCTTTCTTTTTTCTTGATTGGTTTTTGTATGTCTATTAGACACCTTTTGAAATGTAACATTTTTCCTTCCTTACTCTTTCTTGGTCTGTGCTATTTTATCAGATTTTCTCTCCTCCCACCACAGAATTCACTCCATGACTTGAATATAATATTTAACCATAAATTAGTATTTATTTTAATTCTTTTTTTAAACATTTTATACATTCTCTATTTTTTAAAAATAATTATTAATGTTCTCACTAATTTTATTTCCTCTGGTCTTTATTCCTGGATAATAAGAGGTTTCTCATCTAAGTTATATTATAGATTATATACATTATTGATGCTTGGCTGAATGCAGTTGGTTTTCAAGTTGTGATTTAACTTTTGGTTTAATGTTTTCTACTTTTAATTATTTCTTCTGTGAATTAATAAAATACTATATAAATTTGTCTTATCTTTATTAAACCGCAGTTCTTCAGTACAATATGAACATCAAGAAATGGTTTGTTCATTTTGCGAATTTGGAAATAACTATTCTATTTTTAAATTTACCAGTTTATGGAGAAAGATACCCAAGGAAGCTTTGAGATTATTCGTTGTTATGAGGAGAGTCTGCTCAGGCATGACACTTATACTTGAATGCTATTGCAGCAATGGGTTCACCCAGTTAACCTCCTTCCAAATTGCCATCCTCTACTTTATCCTATGAAACAACTGGTGAAGGAGAAAATGTTAATTAGGAAGCTTTTCAAGATTAATTTTTTTTCATTTTCAGAAAGTGAAGTGTTCACCACTTTCCATGTTAAATAAGGTTCCTCGCTTGGCAACATAGGCTTTGCTGCATTAATTGTGTGCTCCCAGCAAATACTTGATGGTGAAGAAGACAAGTGCAAAAGGCAATTTTTGCAACAGCCAACCAGAACAGCCTGTTCTGTTCCCAATAAATTAATGGATTTAACCTTGCAGCTGTAGCGGTGTTATTATGCAAATATTCTCTGAGTATTATGAAAGCCAACTGATTCTCTATAGAGAAAGTTGTTTCCTTTTTTTCTGAGAATTCTAAGTGACTAGATAATTGACACGTTGTATTACCATGTTAAGTGAAGGGAAAAAATATTTTCTGTAAATCCACTGAGTTTCATTTATGTTAACAATGTTTTCAGCAATTTATTGAGGCTTTTACTTAGAACAATACTATTTAGATTAGTAAATTCCAGCGTCCACAGACAACCTCCTAGAAAAGAAGGAATTGGAAATATTAGATGACTTTTTTATTTTAATTCGGAAAGAAAAAAATGTACTTTATTGTTACTTGAATATAGCAGTCCCATCATGTTAGCTGTATTCAGAGAAAAGCATTTGTATTCTGTTTCTTGGCAAATTAGGGCACTGTGATCTAATGACTTGATAAAGGCGATAGCCACTTTGGCTTTTGAAGCTGATCTTGGATTTATATGACATATAAAACACTTATAGTTGAGGGTTAACTCTTGGTAATTGACCAATTGTGAATATCACTCAAAGTGCTCTTCACTGATTGAAGTTTCATGGCTAATAAAATCTTCAATGATTTAAAAATATTTTAAATAGGAAAATAGTGGGAATATTGGTGGTTTCTGTGTGACAAGAATAGTTAGTATTCACTCAAGTGAGTTTTATATCATTAGATCATATGAAATCAATTGTCATATTAATGTCCTCCAAAGTATTTTGTAAACCATTACATACATATACAAGCATTGATAATTATAATAGTTTTAGCTGCTTGATAGAGCACACAATTTGCAATCTGATTTCTAATTTTTGTAGTTTGATTTTGTTTTTTTACATCTCAAAGATCTTTTTTCTATCAATCACAATATATGAGAATAGATTTATGAGACAATATATGTAGAAGAGTTTAGATGCTTTAAGTCACAAAATAAATATATCAGTATTCTTTACTGATATTAGTCCATATGTGTGATCTTTGTTTTTCATCAAATCTTTGTTAACATTTACCTCAAGTTAAGAATTCTCAGTTGCAGTCCAAAGTATTTCAAAATAATTGGTTTTTAGTTTTAATTTTTTTATCATGTAGTAAGTCAATAAAGACAAATATTTATAAAAACAATGAACTGCAGTTAAAAGTATAATGTCTATTTTTTAATGCTTATTAGGTAAGTTTCCATTTTAAAAACTCTGAAATATATAATGAGATTTGTGAAAATTCTTGATTCTTGATTGTCTTCATTTGTCATTTATCTAGTTAGATATCATTCTTTTGCTCCTACATCTTAGCATCATGAATACTTATCCACTTATTATTCAATTCATATCTATGTTAATGCTTTTTCTTAAATATATCTCTCTGCCTTCCCTAAGTGCTGCAGTGATTCTATCTGGCATTTGACTTTTATCATTTCCTTGCTCAGGTTGGAAACATGCTTTTGCCCTTAAGCAAAACCTTAATTTGTATGGTTTTGGACTTTATAATCACATTAAATTCTCCCTGCCCCACCTTTGTTTTTTCACTCAACATTGTATTGTTTTGTCATTTACATCATTCATTGCATGTGGCTGAAGTTAATTTTCACAGCTGTGTTATATTTTACAGTGTGAATATACCACTAAAGACTTACTTTTCTTTTATCAATGGTATTCAATATTTTTTCCATTTTGTGTTTCTAATGTAGGTAGTACTTCTATGAACATTCTTAAATACAGTTGATTCTTATTACTGATGGTAGATATGTTCTTTAAAGTTGGCTAGAAGACTTCATTAGTGTATATTAAATCATTGCCACTAAAGTAAATATGAGGTTTGGTTCATGTAATATCTAGTCACAATATTTTCTTAAACTGATGAATGCATAACCCTGTTTTACAGTATTTCTGTTTAAAGACACCTTATTTAATATATATTATTGGTTCATTAACATGAATGAAGCTCATGTAGCATACACATTTTCTCTATAAGCTCTATCACGGCATTTTTGCACTTAGGAACACTAGACACCACTTTGATACTATGCTTAGAAGCCACTTTAGGGAGTAAAATCAGGGAAAAAATGTACAACCACAAAAATGCAAAAACATGACATTAAATCAACCAGCAAAAGGGTATTTGTTTACAATATTGGAGCTAAATCAACAAGACAGATTATCTGTTCAACTTAATTGGGAATGTATCTGGGATGACTCAATATTTTGCCACTATGTACATGTGCATGTATGCCTATCAGAAAATGGGCAGCAAGTATTGATTTTGAGGTTACAAATAAAATGTTAGCAAGTATGTGTATTCACAATACAGAATATGAACAATGAGCATAAACTGTATATCTTAGTCTAGTGCTTTTCAAACATGAGCTTGAGATGTATCACTTATAGAACATTGCAAATGTCAGACTCTACCCCTGAGATACTGATTTAGAAGATCTGGACTGGGGACTGAGAATTTGCATTTATTTTATATTTTATATTGGTTTTTGAGTATTTTGTTTGCTTGTTTTTGAAGTGTTGAATATCAATCCCCCAATCCAGGCCCCTACTTTGCATTGTAGGCAAGCACTGTATCATTGAGCTGCATCACCAGCCTGAGAATTTGCATTTCTAGTGAGGTTTTGGATGATGCTGATAATGCCAGTTTATGGATCACATTTTGAAAATCTCCTTCTCTCTCTCTCTCTCTCTCTCTCTCTCTTTCTCTTTCTCTCTCTCTCTCATCTTGGAGATTGAACCCAGGGGTGCTGTACTATTGAGCTACAACTCTAGCCCTTTCATTTTTTTTTTTATTTTGAGACAGGATCTGCTTAAGTTGCTAAGAGTCTCACTAAGTCACTGACACTGGTCTCTAACTTGCAATCCTCCTGCCTCAGTCTCCTGAGTTGCTGAAATTAACTTATAAGCCACTGCATCTGGTTTGCAGAACTCTTTCTTAGTAAGCCATTAGAACAGTTTTGGAATGTATATTTCTTCCCAGAATTGCCAGCTGAAAGATTGTGCTGAATTGCCAGGTAATCTTTTATGCTTACATCCAACTGTATAGATAGGATGCCAAACATTTTTTCCAAAGCGGTTGTACAGATTTAAATTTCAAGTCAGCAGTGCTAAAATTGTTCCATATCATTACCAGTATTTGATGTAATCATATTTCTTCATTTATGCCAGTCATCTTATTTCTATTTGTATATCTCTAATCACTGAAATATTTGATCATTTTCCTATTATGTTTATTTGCCTTACCAGATTCTTCTGGTGCAATGTGCCTATGCAGGTCTTTTGTCTATTTGCTGCTGGGCCATTATTGTGCTCAGTATGTTAGTAAATGCATACAAGTTAGAATGTTACATTTTGTCAGTAAATTGCATCTTTTTAATTAAATACTGACCCTCTTTAGTATTCTTACTCTTGAAAAGTTAGCTCTATCCTTTAACTTCTGTTTATTTGAAGCTTGTTTACTTTTTTCCTTGGCTGTTTTTTTTTTCCCATTAAAATTTTTATTGATACAGGGTCAAATCCAACTAATTTTGGAGAAAACACCATTGTAATATTTTATCTAACAATGCCACCACATTTATGGAAGATTTTAAAATATTTTTCAACAAAATTTCATAATTTCCTTCACATATCTTATTAAAATTATTCTTAAATATTTTGTTTATTGCTTTTCTGAAGGAGAATTTTTTTGTATTTTATTTTTTACTGATGACAAACAGAATAACTACAATTACTTGGATGCATCACCTACCCAGGTACTTTAATATGACTTGATGCAAGATATTTTGACAGTTTGAGTATCCCTAATTTAAAAATCTGAAATGTAAGATATTATAAAATCTGAAAGTATTTGGGTGCTGACATGATGCCACAAGTGGGAAATTCCACACCTAAACTCAAGCAATGGGTCATCATCAAAGCACAAGCTCTCTATGCTGTACATGAACATGGCATAATTTGGTTGATTTCATTCCCCAGTATATTTCCATGTCCTTCTCTCCCTTCCTGTACTTCAGTGGTCTTCCTTCTATTTTCATATGATCCTTTTTTATTCATTTTTATTTTTCTCTTTAGCTTCTGCACATGAAGGGGAAATATTTGTTTGACTTTCTTAGTTTGACTTATTTCACCTAGCGTACTGTTCTCCACTGCCATCCATCTACCAACAAATGATATAACTTCATTCTTTTTCTGGCTAAACAAGACTCCATTGTGTACCAATCACATTTTTATATCCCATTTTATAAATTATAATTATAATGCACTAATTTAAAAGTAATGGAGACCAGTAGAGGAGAGGAAGGGGATCAGGGGAGGGAGGAGGGAAGTGAAAGAGGAAGTACTGGTAAATAAGATGGATCAAATTGTTGTGTACATGTATGAATACATCACAGTGAATCCCACTAATAATTATAATGCACCAATAAAAACATAAATAACTTATCTAGCCCCCAAATATTTGCTCTCTAAACAAATTGTATTAAAGTATCTTCCAGATAAATATATGTATATATTTTTATGATATAAATGAAATAAATGAATTTTCTGTTTAGTGTTATGTCCCATCCCTAAGAGATCTCATTTTGAATATGTAAATATTCCCAAACTTGAAAAATTCCAAAGTCTGAAACACTTTTGATTCCAAGCATTTCAGGAAATGGGAACATGAACTGTAATTTATTTCTTTTTGTGTTCCTGCAGTTTTCTAGTGCTCTGTCTAGAAGTGAATTTCTGTTGTACTTCTTAGACTTCATTGAACTTCCAAAATCTTTGCAATGGTATCTTTGACCAGTCTGAAAACTTCTTATTCTTTATCTGTTCCATCTTTTTCCCCCTCTCATTCTATCTTACTTCTCCATCTGCCATTCCAGTGGAGTTGGATTTTCTAAGTCCTTTATGTCTAAACTTCTCATTTGCACACTCCACCTCCTGTCTTTCTATGCAGTGTGGACAGTTTCTTCACATATATTTTCTAGTTCACTGGTCTCCTCTTCAAACATTTAACCTGCTACTAAGACTTGTGTCATTCAAAATTTAATTATTATGCCTTTAATTCTAGAATTTCTTTTTAGTTCTTTAACAAATATGCTGGTTCAAAACAGTTTTTTTGGTTCTTCTTAAATTTGATTTCTGGAAACATAGAAAGCATATTTTGTAATCTGTGTTCGATGATTTCAATGTTAAATTACATATAGCTCACATTTGTGGCTCACAATATATCTTTATGACATGGTGCTGCTCTGGCAATTGAGCAGCCTTCTTGGATCATGAGGTAAAGGAGCAAGATAGAAGGACTCTGGGAACCTGTGACCAGGAGCTGTTCTAAATTAATTTCCTTGATTTACTTAATTTGAGGCAGAATCTTCTCTCATGAAAATTGAAGTAGATATAAGAGGACACAGCAACATATTCATAAGGCCATATCTAATATATCATTGGGTCATTGATTAATTCTATGAAAAATAAAACAAGCTAAGGTGATGAAGAATAATTGGAGGGATGAATGGATATTTAAGGTAAATTGCAAGGAGAAGATATCTCTGGTGATGAGAAATGTCAGTTGATATCTGAAAAATGTGAGGTTGATGCCCACATGTCTGTAGGTGGGTCTTCTGAGAAGATGGAAAAGTATTTGCAATGAAGAAATAGGAGAAAGTGGACTCTCACAGAGCAGTGCTACAAGTTTGAATTTTAGTACCTCTTGAGGAAACATTCTGGCAGCACAATTAGTAAAACTAAAAATGCATAAATTTTTGCCCCACAGTTCAATCCCAAGCACTATATTACATAGGGGAAATGAAATAAGAACATTTGTACTTATTATATATGTACACTGATGATACTGTGGTAAAGTTTTTAGTGGCAAAGTTTGGAAATAAATGTCTATTACTGGAAGTCAGTGGTAGAATAAGTTAATACACTCTTCAACCATAAGGAAGAATAAAATTATGGCATTTGCAGGTAAATGGATGGGGTCAGAGAATATCATGCTAAGTGAAATAAGCCAATCCCCAAAATCCAAAGGCCAAATGATTTCTCTGATAAGTGAGTGATGATACATAATGGTGGTTAGGGAAGAATGGAAGAAGGATGGATTGTGTAGAGGGAAATGAGGGGTGGGGAGGGGACGGGGGAAGAATAGATAATAGAATGAGACAAACATCATTATCCCATGTATATGTATGATTACACAAATGGTATGACTCTACTTTGTGTACAACCAGAGAAATGATAATGGTACCCCATTTGTGTACAATGAATCAAAATTTTAAAAATTAATTAATTAATATACTCTGTTATACAATATTATACAATCAAAAACATGACATATGTCATAATTATTGATATGGGAGACTTCCGTGTGACACTTTGAGTGAGAAAATTAAGATGTAGTAAACATTGTATATTAAAATCCTATTTTTATTTATTTTTTTAAAATATTATTTTTAAAAACACAGAATAAATACCTACAAGGGAGAAAGTGTATGAATTTAAAATAAATATACTCCTAATATTATTATCAATGACAAATGTGAAATTTGTATATTTGCTTATTCACATGAATCACTGGTGGTGAAAGGAGCAAACAAACATAGAAAATAGAATATATGTTATAGACCATCATATTCAAATTTTAACATGAGTGCACTTTATTTATCTTTGTGAAATTTTCCATTTCACACACATGAATGCCACAAAAAATAACCTTTACATCCAATTTAGTGGAATTAAAGTAAGTCAACATTTTTCTACTAAATTCCTACATTGAAGAGTAATTTGGAATAATGACAAAATATTTTATTGTAAAGTAATATATTACTGAGCATATGGCCTAAAGCTATACTGAGAGAAAATATGTAGTCTCATATATTTATTTTTAATTGCGTGGGAATCAGTAATATAGATATTCTAACTTATAATGAACCAGGATAGTACATGAAAATAAAATAAAATAAAATAGAAATAATTAAAAAGATACAACTAAAATTTATGGAAAACTAAATGTATAGGAAGGATGAATGTGATCAAACTTGAAAATACTAAAACAGAAATATATAGTAAGCTTGATGAAAAAAATGTTTTAATTTTAAAACACAAAATAAAAATATAAAGTTAGGATATGAAAGTATTAAAACATAGAACAAAAGATTTTAAAACAAATGAAATTATACTAGATATTTTTACTACAGTTAAAGTTTCAAATACAGAGAGATTGTAAAACTTCTAAATTTTAAATAAACAAAATGTAAGTAAAGGATGTTGAACTGATAACAGGTCTAGTAGTATATGTGCTAGTGATGGAAGATAGATTCATATAGGAAAGCAAAATTAGAAATGCATCAGAATAATATATTTTAAACATCAAATTAACATATAGAATATATGAATTTATACATGAAAGTTGGGAGTCACTTATAAAATATATGAACACTATGGAGTTTGGAAATCTAAGGGAAATATATATTAAGAGAAACTACCTAAATATGATAAAAGCTTTTTTTTTTGTAAAAATTAATACTAACTTCATTATACCTGCTAAATATTAAGGCATTTGCCATTATGACAGGAGAAAAATGATACAAATGTCAACCACCATCTCTTTTATTCACTATTGGGTTTTAGGTTATTGCTATTGTAATCACCATATACACAAACAAAATGCATGAATTCTGGGAAGGAAGTGAGAATTTTCAGTTTTTTCAATTGTATGACTGGGAAACTAAAATCTATTATGACTAATAAATAAGGTAAGTAGATTCAGGGATAATTTTTCAAAAGCTATATCCTTATATTATAAATATTTGAATGTTAAAATTGCAAACAAATTTATTAATTTAAAAAGTTACAAACACTTAAAAACAAGTTTCACAAAAGTGGCCCAGGATCACAAGATTCACTTAAAAATAGCGGTAAGAATGAAGGAAAGAAGGACTGTATAGAGGGAAAAGAGGGGTGGGAGGGGTGGGGGAGAAGGGAAAAAAAAATAATCAAACATCATTGCCCTATGTAAATGTATGATTACACAAATGGTATGCCTTGACTCTATGTACAAATAGAGAAACAACATGTATCCCATTTGTATACAATAATAAAAAAAAAAGCAAAACAAAGACTGATTTTAGGATTATTATAATTTTGATGATTAAAGATGTTTATAATTGAAAAAAAATATTATTAAAGGATAGAAAAGTATTCAAATAATTGTAGATGTTTACTTCACATAAAGACATGTTGTATTTAAAAGACGGAGCTGGACATGGTGTCACACACCTGTAATCCCAGTGACTCAGGAGACTGAGGCAGGAGCATAGCAAGTTGAGACCAGCCTCAGCAACTTAGCGAGGCCCTAAGCAATGCAGGGAGATCCTGGCTCAAAATAAAAAATTAAAAGGGCTGGGGGATATAGCTCAGTAGCTAAGTATTCCTGGGTTCAACCTCTGGTTAAAAAAAAGAAAATAAAAGAAAAGAATGAAATGATTTAACATTAAAAGTAAAATTTATCCTAAATTATTATGGTGATCAATAATTCCCATTCTTGGAGTTTAAGGTGTGGGAGGATACAGTGGACAGTTCCCACTGGTTACTTGACTGTATGTGAGGGGGTGGGAAATGATACTTATGCTTTATATATTTGTTTGTTTTATTTGTTTCAAAAAACTTTTCATTGTGTCAAAATACCATGGAAATTATTTTTTTGTATGTATGGGCTTTAGACTCTTACAGATTCTCTACCTACCTATTCATATTTATTATGTTACTCATTAGCAAATTTTCTAGGAGGAGTTTCTTTTCCTATGTAAGTATGAAAGAGTGAAGCTATATTCTCTTAAAGGAAAAGGGCCTCACTCTGTGTGTCTCTTCCAACCTGCTTATGATTATTTAACATTTCCCCCAAGGCTGCTGTGGTAGGGGAAATGACACTCCATCACTGGTTGCATGGAATTCTAGACTTGGGGAGTTTGAATGTAGGTTGGCCATAATACTGCATGAATTATATTGTTTTAAACAATGGTTGATGAACAAGATATCATTTATTCATTCCCATTATTTTTTGTTGTAGGCAATCTGACAAATTACATTTCTGACCACTTATAAAATGATTGTTAAAATAGTCAAGCTGTCAAGAGTTAAAATATTGTTTATTGACTTGCATGGATTTCTATGTTTCATTAATTTGTTAAGAACATATATTCTTGGCTTATGACTAGAAATTTCTTTAGAGATAAAAAAATCTCTTAGTACTTCCTTGTTATGCAAAATGCTGCACTGGAGTCATTCTTTTTAAAAAAAATCTTTTAAAATATTTTTTTTATTAGTTGTTGATGGACCTTTATTTTATTTACTTATTTATATGTAGTGCTGAGAATCAAACCCAGTACCTCACACATGCTAGCCAATTGTTCCACCATTGAAACACAACCCCAACCTAGAGTCATTATTCTTATTTTTGAAAAGCATGAAAATTGAAGGTACCCAAACTTCAGATCATGGTCCTTAGTTATAGCTGTATTATTTTCACTACATCAGTTGATAATGTTTTTTTTGTTCATTCTGTTTTTTTCTTTTCTTTTTCTTTTTCTTTTTTTCACATTTCAAGAATGAAGAAATGCCTCATTCCTGAAGCACACTAAGATAACCAGGAATTTCACTTTAAAATTTAGTTCACTTTCTGGTAAATGGATGAAACTGGTGAACATCATAGTAATTGAAATAAAGCAGACTCAGAAAGTTGAGGATCAAATGTTTTCTCTTACATGGGGAAGCTAGAGAGATATGGAAAAAATGAATTTAAAAAAAGGAGATCTCACAAAAATAGAAGGGAGACCAATAGAATAGAAGAAGAGTATCTAGAGGGAGGGAGGAAGGAGAGGACATGGGGAAGGACCTGGGAATGAAATCTATGAACTATGCTGTATCCATGTACAAATATACCACTAAGCATATATATACCATATATATGCTTATATATATATATATATATATATATATATATATATAGAGAGAGAGAGAGAGAGAGAGAGAGAGAGAGAGAGAATACACTAATTGAAATAATAACAATAGTAATAATACAGGAAAACCAGCAAAGTAGAGCAAATGTGTCAGGAGAAGGGAGGAGAGGAAGAAAGGAAAAATACTGAGTAATGAGATTGATCAAAAATGTTATGTGCTTGTATGATTATGGTATAATGAATCCCATTATGTATAATTATAAAAACCCAACTTTTAGTAATTCCTTTTATGATTTGTCAGTTTTATCAAACTTGTTTTTGTTTCTTTTCAATATATTTAAATATACCTTTGATTACATCATGTGCAACATATTATGGTAGTTTCCGCACTTGGAAGCAGTTGAATATTTGAAAGGAAATATGTTTCCAGTTTAATTCGAGTTTCTAAATGCCAAACAACCTCATAGATGTTGAATGGCTAGCACTTTTGGGGTATTTTCTTTCACATTCTCTTGTTTCACTCCTTAGGTATATTGTAGTGTCTCTTCTCACAGTGAAGCTCGTGCATTCAGAAAGGCAGTACTTTAAGCATGTTTGGATTCCCACCCCCTTTTTTTTGTCATTTTTCTGAAAAGGAAAAGGATTCCAGAAAGAACATTTGATTTTGACCAAAGAATTACAGATTTTTTATTTACTTGACCAGCATCTTATGAAAAAATGTATCATTTTAATAATAAGTCTATTGTCTTATTTCATTTTAAATTTGGCAGTCCAAACTCAAATGGTAATCTCCACTTTTGAATATTTTGTGCTGAGTTAAAAATTACTGCCCTGAAGAATTATGACGATGGGGGAGGGAAGGTTAAGTGACAGCAATGTAGGGGTGAATGTGATCAGAGTCTGTTATGTGCATGTACAATATGCCACAGTGAAACCCAGTATTCTTTATAATTTGATGCACTAATAAAGAAAAAAAATCACTACTCTAAAGACTTAAATTTGCAAAATGACATGTAACCTATAAAGCAATGTGATATTATTATGTGAATTCTGGTCTTGAGATTAAAGAAAGAATATATTTGAATGTGTTCATAAAAGAAAGAAAAAATTACTACTCTAAAAATGTAAATTTACATGATGACATGAAACCTTTAAAAACCAATGTGATAATATTACATGAATTCTGATCTCAAGATTAAGTACAGAATATGATAAAGTGTGCAAAAAGATCATTCTTTCATTGAAAAATATGTTTTTAAAGTGCCAAGAAATATTTTTTTATTTTTTTTTAATTTTATTGTAAACAAATGGGATACATGTTGTTTCTCTGTTTGTACATGGCGTAAAGGCATACCATTTGTGTAATCATAAATTTACATAGGATAATGTTGTTTGATTCATTCTGTTATATTTTCCTTCCCCCCACCCCTCCCACCCCCCTCTTGTCCCTCTATACAGTCCTTCCTCCGTTCTTGCCCCCCTCCCTAATCCTAACTCTAAACCTAACACTAACCCCTCCCACCCCCCATTATGTGTCATCATCCACTTATTAGCGATATCATTCCTCCTTTGGTTTTTTGAGATTGGCTTATCTCACTTAGCATGATATTCTCCAATTTCATCCATTTGCATGCAAATGCCGTAATTTTATCAATCTTTATGGCTGAGTAATATTCCATTGTATATATATACCACAGTTTCTTTATCCATTCATCAATTGAAGGACATCTAGGTTGGTTCCACAATCTGGCTATTGTGAACTGAGCAGCTATGAACATTGATGTGGCTGTATCTCTGAAATATGCTGATTTTAAGTCCTTTGGGTATAGGCCAAGAAGTGGGATAGCTGGGTCAAATGGTGGATCCATTCCAAGTTTTCTAAGGAGTCTCCACACTGCTTTCCAGAGTGGCTGCACTAATTTGCATCCCCACCAGCAATGTATGAGTGTACCTTTCTCCCCACATCCTCGCCAACACCTGTTGTTGCTTGTATTCTTGATAATCGCCATTCTAATTGGGATGAGATGGAATCTTAGGGTGGTTTTGATTTGCATTTCTCTTATTACTAGAGATGTTGAACATTTTTCCATATGTTTGTTGATTACTTGTACATCTTCTTCTGTGAAGTGTCTATTCATTTCCTTAGCCCATTTGTTGATTGGATTATTTGCATTCTTGGTGTAGAGTTTTTTGAGTTCTTTATAGATTCTGGAGATTAGTGCTCTATCTGAAGTATGATTGGCAAAGATTTTCTCCCACTATGTAGGCTCTTTCTTTGCATTACTGATAGTTTCCTTTGCTGAGAGAAACCTTTTCAGTTTGAATCCATCTCAGTTATTGATTCTTGCTTTTATTTCTTGTGCTATGGGAGTCCTGTTGAGGAAGTCTGGTCCTAAGCCGACATGTTGAAGATCTGGACCTACTTTTTCTTCTATAAGATGCAAGGTCTCTGGTCTGATTCCGACGTCCTTAATCCATTTTGAGATTAGTTTCGTGCATGGTGAGAGATATGGGTTTAGTTTCATTCTGTTGCATATGGATTTCCAAATCTCCCAGCACCATTTGTTGAAGAGGCTATCTTTTCTCCATTGCATATTTTTGGCCCCTTTGTCTAGTATGAGAAAATTGTATTTATTTGGGTTTGTGTCCGTGTCCTCTATTCTGTACCATTGATCCACCTTTCTATTTTGGTACCAATACCATGCTGTTTTTGTTACTATTGCTTTGTAGTAGAGTTGAAGATCTGGTATTGTGATACCCCCTGCTTCACTCTTTCTGCCAAGGATTGCTTTAATTATTCTGGGTTTTTTATTCTTTCAGATGAATTTCATAATTACTTGCTCTATTTCTGTAAGGTACATCATTGGGATTTTAATTGAAATTGCATTGAATCTGTATAGCACTTTTGGTAGTATGGCCATTTTGACAATATTAATTCTTCCTATCCAAGAAAATGGGAGAGCTTTCCATCTTCTAAGGTTTTCTTTAATTTCTCTCTTTAGTGTTCTGTAGTTCTCATTGTAGAGGACTTTCACCTCTTTTGTGAGATTGATTCCCAAGTATTTTATTTTTTTCGATGCTATTGTGAATGGGGTAGTTTTCCTAATTTCTCTTTCTGAAGATTCATCACTTATGTATAAAAATGCCTTAGATTTTTGTGCATTGATCTTATATCCCGCTACTTTACTGAATTCACTTATGAGATCTAAAAGCTTTCTGGTGGAATTTCCAGGTTCCTCTAAGTATATAATCATATCATCAGCAAATAGGGATAGTTTGAGTTCTTCTTTTCCTATTCGTATCCCTTTAATTTCTTTGGTTTGTCTAATTGCTCTGGCTAGAGTTTCAAGGATGATATTGAATAGAAGTGGTGAAAGAGGGCATCCCTGCCTTGTTCCAGTTTTTAGAGGGAATGCTTTCAGTTTTTCACCATTTAGAATGATATTAGCCATGGCTTAGCATAGATGGCCTTTACATTGTTAAGGAATGTTCCCACTACCCCAATTTTTTCTAGTGTTTTGAGCATGAAGGGATGCTGTATTTTATCAAATGCTTTTTCTGCATCTATTGAAATAATCATGTGATTCTCGACTTTAAGTCTATTGATATATGGTGAATTACATTTATTGATTTCCTGATGTTGAACCAACCTTGCATCCCTGGGATGAAACCCACTTGATCATGGTGCACTATCTTTTTAATACGTTTTTGTATGCGATTTGCTAAGATTTTGTTGAGAATTTTTGCGTCGATGTTCATTAAGGATATTGGTCTGAAATTTTCTTTCCTCGATGTGTCTCTGTCTGGTGTAGGTATCAGGGTAATATTGGTTTCATAGAATGAGTCTGGGAGGGTTCCCTCCTCTTCTATTTTATGGAATACTTTGAGAAGTATTGGAATGAGCTCTTCTTTAAAGGTTTTGTAGAACTCGGCTGAGAACCCATCTGGTCCTGGACTTTTCTTTGTTGGTAGGCTTTTGATGACTTCTTCTATTTCATTATTTGAAATTGGTCTATTTAAATTGTTTATGTCCTCCTCGTTCAGTTTAGGCAATTCATATGTCTCTAGAAACCTGTTGATGTCTTCGAAATTTTCTATTTTGTTGGAGTATAGATTTCAAAATAGCTTCTAATTATGTTTTATATTTTAGTCGTGTCTGTTGTGATATTTCCTGGTTTGTTCCGAATTTTAGTGATTTGGGTTTTCTCTTGTCTTCTCTTTGTTAGTGTGGCTAAGGGTTTATCAATTTTATTTATTTTTTCAAAGAACCAACTATTTAATTTGTTAATTTTTCCAATTGTTTCTTTTGTTTCAATTTCGTTGTTTTCAGCTCTGAGTTTAACTATTTCCTGTCTTCTACTACTTTTGGTGTTGGTCTGTTCTTCTTTTTCTAGGGCTTTGAGCTGTAGTGTTAGGTCGTTTATTTGTTGAGCTTTACTTCTTTTATTAAATGCGCTCCATGAAATAAATTTTCCTCTAAGTACTGCTTTCATAGTGTCCCAAAGATTTTGATATGATGTTTCTTTGTTCTCATTTACCTCTAAGAATTTTTTTTAATTTCCTTCCCAATATCTTCTGTTATCCATTCATCATATAATAGCATATTGTTTAATCTCCAGGTGTTGGAGTAGTTCTGTTTTTTACTCTTTCATTTATTTCTAACTTCAATCCATTATGATCTGATAGAATACAAGGTAGTGTGTCTATATTCTTGTATTTGCTAACATTAGCTTTGTGGCATAATATATGGTCTATTTTAGAGAAGGATCCATGTTCTGCTGAGAATAAAGTGTATTCTGTCTTGGTTGGATGATTTATTCTATAAATGTCTGTTAGGTCTAAATTATTGATTGTGTTATTGAGATCTATGGTTTCTTTGTTCAATTTTTGTTTGGAAGATCTGTCCAGTGGTGAGAGAGGTGTGTTAAAATCACCTAGTATTATTGTGTTACTGTCTATTTGGTTTCTAAAATTGAGAAGGATTTGTTTGACATACATGGATGTGCCACTGTTTGGGGCATAGATGTTTATGATTGTTATATCTTGCTGATTTATGCTTCCCTTAAGCACTATGAAATGTCCTTCTTTATCCCTTCTGACTAACTTTGGCTTGAAGTCCACGTTATCTGAAATGAGGATGGATACTCCAGCTTTTTTGCTGAGTCCATGTGCATGGTATGTTTTTTCCCCATCCTTTCACCTTTAGTCTATGGGTATCTCTTTCTATGAGGTGAGTCTCTTGCAGGCAACATATTGTTGGATCTTTCTTTTTAATCCAATCTGCCAGTCTATGTCTTTTGATTGATGAATTCAGGCCATTAACATTCAGGGTTATTATTGAGATGTGATTTGTATTCCTGGTCATTTGGTTCATTTTTTAAAATTTTATTTATTTATTTATTTTCTTTTGACTCATCTTGGTTCCTCCTTTATTTGACAGTTCCTTTAGGATAATTCCTCCCTTTGCTGATTTGCTTCTTTGCTTTTTATCTCTTCCTCATGGAATATTTTGCTGAGAATGTTCTGTAATGCTGGCTTTCTTTTTGTAAATTCTTTTAGCTTTTCTTTATCATGGAATGATTTTATTTCATCATCAAATTTGAACGTAAGTTTTGCTGGGTATAAGATTCTTGGTTGGCATCCATTTTCCTTCAGAGCTTGAAAAATATTGTTCCAGGTCCTTCTAGCTTTTAGGGTCTAGATTGAAAATTCTGCTGATATCCGTATTGGTTTTCCCCTGAATGTAATTTGGTTCTTTTCTCTCACAGCCTTTAAGATTCTGTCTTTATTTTGTATGTTAGGTATTTTCATTATAATGTACCTTGGTGTGGGTCTGTTGTAATTTTGTGTATTTGGAGTCCTATAAGCCTCTTGAACTTGATTTTCCATTTCATTTTTCAGATTTGGGAAATTTTCTGATATTATTTCATTGAATAGATTGCTCATTCCTTTGGTTTGTTTCTCTAAGCCTTCCTCAATCCCAATAATTCTCAAATTTGGCCTTTTCATGATATCCCATAGTTCTTGGAGATTCTGTTCATGATTTCTTACCATCTTCTCTGTTTGTTCAACTTTGTTTTCAAGGTTAAATATTTTGTCTTCAATATCTGAGGTTCTGTCTTCCAGGTGTTCTATCCTATTGGTTATGTTTTCTATGGAGTTCTTAATTTGGTTTATTGTTTCCTTCATTTCAAGGATTTCTGTTTGGTTTTTTTTCAATATCTCTAACTCTTTATTGAAATGATCTTTTGCTTCCTGAATTTGCTCTTTTAACTGTCGATTGGTGCTATCATTCAATGCCTGCATTTGCTCTTTCATCTCATCATTCAATGCCTGCATTTACTCTTTCATCTCATCATTTGCCTCCCTGATCATTTTAATTATGTACATTCTGAACTCCCTTTCTGTCATTTCTTCTGCCATGCTGTCGTTGGATTTTATTGATGTAACCTCTAGATTTGTTTGGGGCATTTTCTTCCCTTGTTTTCTCATATTGTTCAGGAATCAGTGGGTCATTAAGATATTGCAGATTTCCTCTATTGATTTATAATGTCCCTGAAGATTGCTAGTATATCCCCTCTTTTCCTTCAGTAGCCTGAAGTCTTGGAGGAAGTTGATAATGCGGTGCTCCACAAGGAAGCTGCCTCTCTAGGGTTGGTGACCCTCAGGTGGGGTATATTCCCTGCTAGTGGGCAGAGGTGCCTCCACTTGTTGACCAATGGTCATCCAAAGGGGAACTAGGCTGCAGGCTGAGGCAAGGCCTGTTTGTGCCTGTGTCTCTGGTTTTACCGTCCTTGTGGGAAAACCTCACCCGGCAGGGAAGACTCACCCAGTGGGGAGGTCTTGCTGGTCAGTTCCCCTCCTAAAGGTTCTCCTCAATCTACAACTACTGTCTGGGCTGGGCTGTCTTCCTCTGCAACGTTCCCAGGGGCCCGGACCTACCTCCTGGGCCTGGGAGCCTCACCCTTCGCAGACGAGTCTCCTTAGGTTGCCTCTCCTCAGAGAATCTGCCCGCAGTCCTAGAACCTTCCCTCCGCCCCTAGGCATGTCTCTGTGCGGCTCTTCCACCAAGAAGCCTATCCTGGGACCCTGCTCTGCACCTAATCACCTGGCTATGCGGTCCTTCCTCTGAGCCGCCACCTGGAGCCTGGTACAATAGCTCTGAGACCCAGAGACCCGCCACACACCTCTTCCTCTGGACAGCCGCCTGGTTTCCGACGCAGTCACTAGGAGTCCAAGCAACTCAATTCGCGTCTCCTCCTCCCGCCAACTGCCCGTAGCACAGGCGGTCACTCCGAGTCCAAGTGACCCACCCTGTTCCTCCTCCTCCTCGGGGTAGACGCCCAGGTGTTCAGGAGAGGTCGCTCAGAGACCAAGGGACCCACCGCGCTCCTCCTCCAGGCAGGCCACTGGTGTTCAGGAGCGGTCGCTTTGAGTCCAAACAACTCACCACTCGCCTCCTCCTCTGGCAACCGCCTGTGGCCCTGATGCAGTCACTCCTAGACCAAGCGACCCGCCGTGCTTCTCCTCTTCCTCTGGGCAACCCCTGGTGTTCAGAAGCGATCGCTCTGAGTCCAAACAGCTCGCCACGCAGCTCCTCCTCAGGCAGCCGCCCAGAGCCCCAGTGGTTGCTCTGAGTCCAAGCGCTGTGCTGAGCTGCCTCCTCTACGATGATCCCAGTTGTCCGTGTTTACCACTCCAGTGGGGGGAGGGGTGTCTCGCCGGGCAACTGTACTTCACAAAGTTCCCTGCGTTCCGGAGCTACCGCCCCATCCGGGACACCTCCCCAACGGGAGAGACTCACCCGGCAGCTTTGAGTTGGTCCCAAGTCTCTCACTATCTCCTCTTTTGAATCCTGAGTCCTGGAGCAACATGAAATGTAGCCGCCCTCTAGTCCACCATCTTCAAGAAATATTTTTAAATGCAATTATATGAGTAAGGAAAAACAAGGATAGAACCCCATATCCATCTCTGTGAACACGAGTGTCTAATTGGGATGAAAATATCAGTTAGATAATCATATAAAAATGGGGGTGGGAGAGGTCTCCTATAATCCAAAGTTTGGGTTGGTCTTAACTATGTGAGGAAAAGAGGAAAGTGTTTTTCAAGTAAAGGAAACAAAATGTTCAAATGTTCTGTTGGAAGGGAGCTGGTAGATAGGAGATACTGAGGACTGGAGGACTAATGAGAGGCAAAAAAAAAAAAAAAAAAAAAAAAGTGGAGCAGAGAAAGAATTAAGATGGGCTAGATAATCAGAAAATTGAAACCTTGACCCAAGGAGAAACTTTACCTGTGACAAAGAACTCAATGACTGTCAGATTTTTTTTTTTTTGTGTGTGTGTGTGTGTGTGTCAGTTACATCTACTGTAATCATTTCATCATTATCTGGTATATGCTACACACACACACACACACACACACACACACTACTGAACATGAAAATTTTAAAATGAATCTTTAAACTATACTGATTAAGAAGGCCATAATTTTTCTATTAGGTGTAAATCTAATTGCCTTTTAATTAATTCCTTTTCCTCCCTGAAAAACAAGATTTTCAGCTACTGTTTTAAGATAAGCCCAAACTATATGATTCATATCAAAATTAAATAATCTCTTTTATATCAAAATTATGATTATATCTTGGCTATCATGGTAGAATATTAAAATAGTTTGTCATTTTAAAATGAATGACTAGTTTAAATTTTTAATTTTGCTCATAATTAATTTTCATATTCCACAAATAAATGCAGGACATCTCACCGACTGCATTTAATAAGGTCCTCTGTCAGTGAACCTAAGAACTCCATTCTGCTTATGATTAGGATTGACCAGGTTGAAGACTTCAGCTTACTTTCCATCTGTCATGGAACAGTTCCTGTTTTTTCCAAAAATAGCTCCTCCCTTTTGTCCTAACCTTTATTATTAAATGTAAACCACATGAAGGATGTTTCACTTCTGAAACTGAAGACAGTTATTACCTTGATGATTGGAGTGCACTCCTGTGCAAAGGTGTATACCATTTAATTCACAGCATCAGTTTATTGATTTTATTCTGGGTCAAAATTAGAACAACATCAATAATCTCCACACAACATAATGTTGTACATAGTACAAAGTTTAAATATTTATTCACTGAGTTGAATTTCACAGTGTCAAGGGGAAAGCAGAGTTAATGGGATAATAAGTACCTGTGGTGATAGTGAAGCAGATATAACTAGTATACTCATGATATTTACAAATCTTAATCATATTATTTGTTTCTCTTAGTAGTCATGCATAATCATTTTCTATTTCAAATTCTGTATTTATCATTATGAAAATATTAAAAACAAATATTAAATGTGAATTATTTTATATGTCTGATCTATATTTCTGTATTTAACACTGACTACTTAGTGTTAAATACACTAAGACTACTTAGTGTTAAACACAGAAAGAAGCCAAATACTTGACTTAAATAAAAACTGTAAAATAATGGAAATTGTACCAGAGGGAAGAATGCCAAAATTGAACCTCAGTCATTTTATTTGCTTTAGTTTTATTTCAAAACTGTACATAATTAAAATATCATAAGATAGAAAATAATTGAAAATCTAGAAAACCAATAAAGTTATGGTTTAGTTAATATAAATGAATAGAACAGGGTGTGTCCCCTGAAATTTATTTCCTTCTCTAACCATTTGGGATTTCCTGAACTATACCTTGATAATATGAAGGAGAGGAACAAGAAGAAAATAGGTAACTTTTCAAAGGAAAATGTCAGTTCATCTTGACAATTTTTAGTCTTGCTTTAACGCTAGAGACTAATTTGATCACACTGTGCATGCAACATAAAGTGAAATGAGAATCCTTTTATTTTATTTTTTTCAGGACTAGAGAGTGTACAATACTAAGACTGCTTAAGATAACTTGCATTTGTAAGATTGTATTAGGGAGATTTTTAAAAGAAACATTCAGATTCATTTCATTTTAATACAATTTTTAGTAGGTTTCAGTGCATTACATTAAGGGAATATATAGGCTTCAATTTTTTTCTCATTCTCTCATGTGGAAGTACTTATTAAAAGAGGTTTGGCATTTCAGCCAATACTTTTACATGTTAAAATCCTATACCCTCCTTATTTCTCTGAGTATGCTAGAGTCACATTTTTCTCTTTAATAAATAAGATATTGAAATTTAAAATGATATTTCTTCACAATTATATTTAATGCTTTAGGTTTTATAGAGGTTCAGGTAGGGTCATTAATAAATATTATCTTTATTTGAATCAATGGAAATTATAGATTAACTGTTCACATTCAAAATTATTAAAAGTGTGCACAAACCATTGTAAAATATGTTTATATATATATATATATAAATGTCATCTATAGGTAAGCTCATCTATTCATTAAAATTTTACTTCTTGGGTCTGTTAACCTTTTTATAAAACTGTTTTATAAGTTAGTTGATGTAATTATGTGCAGTCATAATGAATACAATTATACTTCTTCAAAATATTCACATTTCACAGTTATTCTAAAACTAAGTGATGGTGATTCTATTCTGTACTTATTTAAGTACTCTGTAATCAAGTTAAACAGCACTTATTTTAAAAATTATTTTCTAGAATTAATATTACAGTTTATGGAAGATAAACTATCCATCATAATTGTCTTCTATAATCTGTAGAAGGTAGCTGTGCATATGACAAGCATTTGTTGACTAAGTATGTGGTTCCTTTAAAATTTAATACACATTCATATCATAATTCTTAGAAAACTATAAAAGCCTTCCTTATCATAGCAAGGAGCCTACTTAAACTCATAAACTGAATAATATTTAATAATGAGACTCTGAATGAACTCCCATTAAAATCAGTAAATAAGACAAAAGTGTTCTTGGCACCTAGGCACTGTGATGTAGTAGTGAAAGTGACTTCTGAATTGTCACTCAGTTTTCCTCCTTGTTAATAGTCTCTTTCTTGTCTGGTTCCTCTAATCTCCTTAGCCTTTCAGGTATTGAGTTCCAGGGATTATTTTGTGCATCTTTACTTATGTACATTCCCTTTTGGTGAGTTTGCTCAGTGTTATGGGTTTTAAAAACTGAGAATTCTTAGTACTAAATGTTTATCTCAAGGCCAGATCTCTCCCCAAATTACCATGTTTAAACTACAATCCATTCTGAATTTGCCTCTCATCTTGTCTTCCCTTTTAGTGACATAATACATAGCATCTGGGAAATGTTTTTAGAAGGTAAGTTAGATCAAGTCATTTTTGTTTCAATCTGTCCAATGGCTTCCCGTCTCTCTGAGAATAAATTCCTCACAGTGGTCTACAGTTGGTCCACAACAGAGCACTGCTATTCTGCTGACCTGATTTCCTAATGCTCTCCACTGACTTCTGGCATCTTTTATCACCTTCCTTGGTCAGTCTTGCTGATCCTAGAACTTGCGGAACCCTCCTTTCTCACAGCTTTTTGTAATTCTTTGTCCTTCTGCATACAATACATTGTACCTTCTATCCTTATGGACAACCTTCTATCCTTACAGACAAAGTCCCTCCCTTTTTAGTTATCTCTTTTTTTTTAACACTGTTCAAAAGCAGCTGCAGCTCTGCCTAGCATACCCTATATCCAACTCCCTATTATGATTTTTCTTCATTAGGCATAAAATATTGGTATATCAGATGTTTACATTTTTTACGTGTATGTTTCACTGTACTAGATTTATAGGTGGTTTACTTATAAAACACTGGAGGATCTACTAAAAATGTATACAATTAATACGATAGAATTAGGTAGCCATACACAGTGGTGTGCTGCTAAATGTTAACAACTGGCTTTCTGTTGAGGAAAGTATGGGCATAGATAGCAAAAATTTAATAGAATAATTAGGAAATGTGTTTTGAGTATCTATTACCTTTGCATTTTATTACCATTTAAAATTCTATCTACATTAATATATTTAAGTCTCTAATTTCAATAATGTAATATATACATTATATATATATGAACCAGCCAGCCATTGAACCCTGACTCCACCATTTATGAATTCTGTGGCCTTTGGGTAGGTTATTTAGCTTCTCTGTACTTCAGGGTTTTTTTTCATCTGTAAAACAGGGCTAATAATAATCAATTCCTAATTGCATGATTATGAGGATCAATTAAATAATGTAAAGCACTAAGACCTGATAAATAACTAAACAGTAAATGAATTTTAGCTATCTCTTTAATTTTTATAAATTCATTAACATCAAAATTAATCTATAAAATATAATAGACATTTTGTCAGTTGTCAAAGTCAAGGAAAATATGAAAGACAATGTGAATAGTGTTTAAAATTATCTTTTACATTTGTGAACCTTAAAAGAGTTAATATACACCAACTTCTTAGAACAGTATCTGGCACATAGAAAGCAATATCTTACTATTGCAATATCTTACTATTGACCATTATTATTATTCTCAACTTGAAATATACATAATGTATTTAACTAAGAAATTATAATAAATATCTAGACAAATGAAAAATCATTTTATGTTTCTATATGGAAGGACTCTATATTTTACTGATGAAACTTAATAACTTAATTTATAAATTAAATGTTGTTAAAGAAGTAGCAATGGTATTTTTAGAGAAACTAGAAGAATAAACTTATTAATGAAAATAGTCTTCTAAGAAAAAGAGCAATGACTAGAAGATACTTGTCAATGTAGATTTTAAAATATGTTTTCCTTATTCTTACAAATGACCACTGAAGACAGTGTTTTCTGGGTCAAGAAATTAATTTTGAGGTCTGTACCCAGCACTGCTTGGCTTTTTGATCTTGACCAAGACGTTTAACATGTTATCTTCATAATCTTCATTTGTACTACATCAGCAGCAACAGAAATCTACATCATAAAATTGTTACTAAAACACCTTCCTCACAGACTTCATAACACTTTCAAAGTAGCAAGGCAATGACAGACATAGTGTGAGAATTATTAAGAATAGTGACTAAGTATAACGTAAGTATATAATGAGTTAAAATTAATGACTTTCTATTAATTTTGAACTGGTTTTGTTTTCCTCTCATGAACTGCTTGTCCATACTATTTAGAATTCTCTCCAATTATGCTGCAATTTGTGCCTTGATACTGTTGTTATGTTATGGGACTCAAGGTAAGAACAGACCAATCACCACTGAGAAGTCCAAATTTGAGTGTCTTTATTAAGCCGGCCGACTGACTGTCTCACACAATGTCCCAAAAATGACTATCAGGAGAACAGCCCTGACCATAGGGTTGCAGGGGTTTTTATACCATAAATCAGTACATCAATCATAAGTATCTGTTGCTATGATTAAAAATTACAAACTAACATCATGAGACCTGAATTCATTAGCAGAGGGGGAAGTGGGTCAAAATGACCTTACTTAGGTACTAACTAAAGAATGGTTACTGACATCTAAACAATCACTGTTGACATCACCATTAACATGGTACACTGTTTGGGAAAAATAGGAATCAAAACAGAACAATTTTTCATTATACAAAAATTGCCATTTTGTGTTGCCAAGCATGTCATGCTAAGCAACTGTTGATGGTGCAGAGATGGGGCATTCCCACGGGAGAAGCATTTCCTCCATAACATGGAGTCTCAGAACAAAATGGAGTCTGTTTAGTCATTGCCCATATAGCCTGGCCTATAACATTTCCCTGGAATTAATTATGTCAACCTGTCACAGTTAGTCTTTTTTCCTGTACCTGAATTGCCCTTTTCCTATGAGCTCTGTTTATTAAAATGTCCTCCACCTTCAAGATCTGTCAGACTACCAATTTTTCCATGGAATACTGTTTAAATTCCCCACTCTGACCTTCCTTACCAGTTGGAGCAATCTTTCTCTCTTTCACCTAACACCAAGCTGCTCTCCTGTTCCTCATGAGCCTCTGACTTCCTTGCCCCTCCAGAGTAGTTTGTGAATCAACCGTGTAAGCATCACCAGGAAGTTTATTAGAAATGCAGAATCTCAGGTCATTCACCATATCAAGATGCCCAGCTGATTCTTATTATAGTTTAAGAAGCTCTACTATAATTCATCATAAACTACTTGAGGGTGGGATGTGGTGAGGGGAGAGTAGGTACATGCCATTAGGAACTTTTACAGGGCCTTGCATTGTCAAACACTCTGCACAACATACGTGTTCAGTTAATTGTGAATTCAATTTTACTTTTAGTATTTTGAAGTCAGGAAAATCCAGTTAAGGAAAACTTGAATGTTGGGAAAGGATGTTCTAAAGTCAGTGCAAGAAGAAAGCTATTCATTATTGATGTTACTCACATCAGCTAATCAATATTTCTTGGTCATCAACTACTACTGTACTTTTTCATGCATAAAATATTAGTATAGATCCTTGATCTTGTAAAAAAAAAAAGATCTTGAGTCTAACCTTCACCATCAAAGAATTCATTTAGATAACTGAATCAAAATGTGGTTGCTTTGTCATTCTTGTAAATATTTAATTTATGCTGTTAGAAGTCATGACAGAACCTTAAGGCATTGCACATCCAAAAATGACTGGTAAATATCAAGATGTGATTTATCTTAATTATTTAAACAAATCAATTCATCTGTGTCTTGATTTTCTAGAAATGACAAGCAAAAATCTATAAGCAACAATTTCTTATTTATAATTAACAAAAATGATCATACACTGTGAAGTGTTTTCTTTTAAATCAGTTGTGGTATTTTTTCCATTACAAACTTAATATACTAGATTTTCTATCAAAAATTCTATAAAAGTTTTTAAAGGGTTATAAGTACCCTTAATTCACATTTACCTATATATGTACATTGTTGTTCTGGATTAAATTAAGTGTGTCTTTAATTGTAGTTTTTTTTTTTTTTTTTTTTTTTCTTTCCTAGAAAGTTGCAAGCCTGCTTCTCTCTCCTATCAGTTGATAAGTGCTTAGGGAAAAGAAACTAATTTTAACATTAGCAAAAGAAAAATGCAATTAAGAAGCCTAATCTGCTGAAAAATACCCCCAGCAAAATCCTTATTTTATGTAATGCCATTTTAATGGAAATGACATTTTTATGAAATACAAGTGACAAAGACTTGAATGATGCCTGTGAGCCTTTTATTTAATTTTTAGCCCTAATTTATTAATAAAGGGAGAAAGTAGGAGCACTTCACTCCTATCATTTCAGATATGGAATAGATTTTTAAAGTAGAATTTTTAATGTAAATGTTCACTTTTACCTGACATAATGTTTTAAAATAATAAATCTAGGCTCTAATTACTCCTGTAAATGGTGGATGTGTGCGTGTGACGACAGCCCTATACAAAAGGACTTGGAGTATCTTCTCAGGATCCTGATCACTACCCTTTCCATTCCTGTGGATGATTGACACTGACCTCGTTTGTATGGCTTTTCTTTCCTTGCCCTGTCCTTTTATTTTCTCTTAAAACAGATATTCAGAATTTAGGATCATATACTAGGGCAATTTCAACGACTGACCATTCTCTTAAAAATAACTACTGTTGCTACTACCACCATTCATGAGTGCTTAATTTATACCAGGCACTACATTAAGTGTTACCACTTCCTCACTGCATGTCACAGTAATAGAAGACAAAAGTCATAAAAACTGTGACAATAAAGTTTGAGGATAATGCAGAACATATCTTCTGTGCTCCAATCACTCTGTTCTGCATCATTCAAAGCTTATATTCTCAGACATTCTCCTAAATGCATGAAAATAAGGAATCTTAGTAGGAATTCTATCTTGGAAAACTAACATTCCTTTAATGTGCAACGACAAAGGTTTTGTAGTGCTCAGTTTTCTTGAGGTTCTGATGCTCTCATGGGCCTCACACCATCTCGGTCATGGTCATTCTCTGTTCCTTTCTATTTTCAACTTATCATCATTCTTTCTTTTCTGACTTCTATTTGAAAGAAACATAGATACTTGGAGGACACTAAGCCTGAATTCAAATGACATTAACTGTGAGTTTGATGACTAAATTGAAATTTACTTGCACTTTTTTGTAATATATGTTTTATTTAGCAAATTATAACTTTTGGAGTAAAATGGAAGACTATTAAATTTTAGGATTTTTAAAAATTTTAATTTTTATTATAAATTGACACATTATAGTTGTATATATGCAAGAGACACAAAGTACAGAGTAAAATGTGGAGTAACTTAATCAGCAAGTTAACATACACTTCACCTCAAATACTTGTAATTTTTTGTGGGGAAAACATTCATGGTTTTTTATTTTTTATTTTTTTTAGTTGTCAGTGAACCTTTATTTTATTTATTTACATGCAGTACTGAGAATCAAACCCAGTGCCTCATACTTGCTAGGCATGTGCTCTAACCACTAAGCCATGACCCTAGCCCACTTTCATGTGTTTTTGATTTCTCCTCCCATGTCCCAGTATAGTCATGAAACTTATTTCTCACCAAGATTGTCAAAATATCTGAAAATATTACCATTTACACCACCAGATTTGTGTAATTGTGTTGTATTGAAGTTAAAGAAAGTCAATGATTATGCTCGTATTGAAAAAATATAGGATTATTTGGTTGTGAAAAAATGATGAATTACAAAATATTTTTATAAGCTAATAAGTTTAATGTATCATCACAGGACTGTTGACATTAAAACTGCAAGGAAACTTAAACTTCATTGTAATCACTGACTTTGCCTACTGTTAATCACCTCGTAACTTACAACACAATACCAGTTATGTTGGGCTGGGAATGTGCCCAATTTTAGCAAGTGAATCTTGGCCAGGGAAAGAACCATCCCTCTAACAGGAATTTAGAAATATTTTAATAAGTTTTGGAGTGCCAAAAGAATGAAGACATAATGTTGACAATTCCCTTGTTGATGCTGAGTTGTCTTTTTTGTACAGCTTATTATTAGTATTTTTAATTAGTGTGACCCTGTAATCCTATTCTGGCTAGTGAGATGAAAGGGGGAATATTCTAGAGAATGAGTATATTGGTACACTTCATGAAAACACAGTATTTCTTTTTGTATAAAATTGACTAATAGACTTGCTATTTACTCAGGTAGACATGGAGCTACAGCTGCCATTTTGCAATAAGAAAAAACAAAAGCCCTCAACTCCTTTTGGAAGAATAGACACATGGCAGCACTTAAATAGGAGTTGAACAGCATATCTGGCATTTCTTGTTCTGTGAGTGCTAATTTTCTTATGTGTGTGTGTGTGGGGGGGGTGAATTTTAATTCCTTAATAATGTTCTTTAGGACATTGGATTTTTTGATACCAGTGGTTTGAACCATTATTGAATAACATCCCTTAGTAAATGCACAACTTTCTTCTTACCTCCACCTTCTTAAGCATTGAAAAAAATTAGAGATCAGGCTGGTGGATTTACCTGAAAACAACAAAAAAAAGTTACCTAACTTTCTTTTTTTTTTTTTAATTAAAGGATTATAATCATACATAGTGTTTAGGTTCATTTATACAAAATAACATATGTAAGGAATTTGATTTCAATTTTTATTTCCCTGCCTTTTCCTTCTCTCCTCCCTCCCCTTTTCTCTCTCCTCTCCTCTGTTGATCTTCCTTTCACTCCTTTATTTATTTATGTTTGGTTTTTTAAGGACAGCCTGCAATTACAAATATATTTCTCCATTACTAATTTGGGTTATTAACCTGTCGTGTGGGTTTTTCCCTCTCCCCATTTCTAGAAATAAATGTGTATTTTCTAATTGATTTCATTTGAAATCTAGGCATACCTGATGAAAAATAATAACCACATCATGGCATTATAAAAATATTTTTCATGTGTTTTAAAATTTAGTTGTTCAGTGTGGTTTTACACAATTTATGAGGATAATGAAAATTGTCATGGCTTTAGCATGTCTTTATATTATTATTTTATTTTTTGGTACTGAGGATTGAACCCAGGGTGGATTTACCACTGGGTTTCATTTGCAGGCCTTGTAATTTTTAAATTTTTAATTTATTATTGTTACTATTATTTTTTGGGACAGAGTCTCACTAAGTTGCTTAGGGCCTCACTTAAATTCCTGAGACTTGCTATGACCTATTGATCCTTTGCCTCAGCCTCCTGAGCTATTGGGATTACAGGCATTGCCACTGTGCCCTGCTTCTATTAATTCTTCTTTTTCTGGTGCAATAGAATTCAGAGCATCTGGTTTTAAGAAGAAAAAGAACAAGACAAGTCTTTTAATGAAATAGACTCTTATGAAATACTATAAAATTTAAAATATTTTAAAATATAAAAGCATTGTTCTTGTGCTAGTTGTTCATCCAATTTATAAGTGAACACCCTTTAAAATATTTTGTATGATTTTGACTTTTACTAAAACATACAAACAAAAATATAGTTTCTTGGTGATATCCAAGCCCTTATTTTTACCACATATTTTCAGAGTTCATCCTAACCAAACAGTCTTTACATATTGCAAGAAGAGAAAAAAGTGAGAATATGGTATTTTCTTACAAAAATGTTCAAATAGGCAAGAACTTATATGGATTTTTGAATTCAGTATATGACAGAAAGACATAATCACTTAAACATTTCCTGTGTTGAGGATTCTAGTAAACATAAAATTCATGCTTTTAGTAGTATGATATTTATTGTAAGATTTAAGGGAGATGAATTCAAAGGCTTGTGATAGGTCACATTAGCCAAGATTCTTGAAAGTTGAAAGACACTTCTTTTTTCACACCTCATAAACAGACTCAATGATAGCAAGATATAAGAGAAATTTGAAGCTGTCAAGATAGTGACACATAATATAGTTGATATTAAAAAAAAACTTTTTTTAGAGCTGAAGGAGATATCAGGAATTATCTAGTTCAGTATTTACCATATTTAATAACTTCAATGACTTCTTGAAATACAAACAATATATCATGGACTCTCAATTTAACATTTATGTTTCTAAATGAGAATTACTGAATCAGGCACAGTGGGGCATACCTGTAATCCCAGTAACTTGGAAGACTGAGTCAGGAGGATTTCAGGTTCAAAGCAAGCCTCAGTATCTTAGCAAGGTCTCAAGTAACTTAGCAAGAACCTGTTTCAAAATGAAAAATAAAAAAGGACTGAGGCTGTTGCTCAGTGGTTAAGTGCCTCTAGCTTCAATGACTGGTACAAAAAAAAAAGTGACTCAGGAGGCTGAGACAGGAGGATCCTGAATTCAAAGCCTGCCTCAGGAAAAGCAATGTGCTAATCTATTCAGTGAGGAACTATCTTTAAATAAAATACAAAATAGGGACTGGGAATGTGACTCAGTGGTTGAGTGCCCCTGAGTTCAATCCCCAGTACCCCTCAATGCACCAAAAAAAAAAAAAAAAAAAAAAAATTACTGAAATATTTAAAAACTGGAAACCACATTTATATCCTTAACTTGCAACTTTTAAAAAAGTCATAGAACAAGAAAAATCAATAAAAGTAAAATTAAATTTATTATGTATTGTGTAATGTATTCCTGGAAATAAGTCATTAATATTGAGATTAATACTAGTCTTGGAAAAGGTTCTTAATTTAATCTTCTCCTTTTCAACCTCCAAAAACTTTGTTTATAATCATGTTAGTAGTATACTCTCATAGATTTTACTTATCTGATAATATTTTAATTTCACACTCATTTTTGAAGGATAAATTAACTGATTTTATGATTTATTGGTTTTTATGACTTAGGGTAGATGGTCATTATCTAATAGGAGGTTGAAATCAGTATTCTATTGTTGCCTGACTTTCATAATGCTACTGAGAAGTCTGCTGCCTAAATAATGAGGTACTATACAACTGTCTTTTCTCATTCATGCCATATATATACATATATATGGAGGCACATATATGTGATCATTTGGTCATTTATGGAAAATTCAAAGCTGAGTATCTGTTTAAATATTGTCTAAACTTCATACTGTTCCCCTGTAACTTGTTTACATTTGAACATATAAATATTTGAAACTGCCTAAATTTTTTTATGTTTATTTCTTTCATGCAGTATGAGTAATTTCTTTAGCTCTATCGTCTGCTTATTTTATTTTGTATTCAGTGGAGTCTAAGTAGCTGTTTAGCTATACATTTTAAATTTTAATAATTATATCTTATTTCTAAGATTGATTTCTAATTTCATTTATTTCATTTTTCTCTGGTAGTTTTTGATAATAAACATTACTATTTCTTTTTATAATGATATGAGTTTTCTATAAATATATATAGTTTTTCTTTTATGTCTAACAGTTATTCTAATTTATAATTTCCTTGCTATTATAAATTTTTCTTTTGTTGTCATTGTTATTTTTGTCAAATTTTACTTATGGAGTTTTGTTTTTGGTCTTTTTGTGTTTTTTTTTTATGAACTAATATGAGCTAATTTGATGTTTTTAAAATTTGGGGTCCTAATTCAAAATGCTTTTCTCTGGAGAAGATTGCTTTTGGTTTTCTGAGACATTAGAAGAATTACTGTCCCAGGGAGGATCTTGGAGTGTCAAATTTACTTCTTCCCCTTGCATAGAAACTGTCATTAGTTTTAAGTCCAATTCTTTCTCTTGTCTTTCCAGATTTCTCACTGTGCTTGTTTACCTGTTGTTGGCTTATGTTTAGATATGAGGATTTCCCTTCTTCTGAAACACCATCATTGTAAAAAAAAAAAAACAAAAACAAAAAACAAAAAAACAAAACTTTATTTTTTGCAAAATGTAGTTGTTCTGCTCTGAAAGTGCCCCAATCCACTAACCAATTGAAAGTTGAAGTTCCATAGGATACACAGTTTTGCCATAAAATATCTATTTGTAGCAAAAAACTAACAATTAAACTGTAGAATTATAAAGATTCAAAGTTTTAAAAATAGCTCAATTTTGAAAATAAATTTTTAAAAACTCAGTTTACTGAAGTTCATATCACTCTTAGACTATGTTGACTTGTAGCCACTGGAAAACTGATCTATGTAAATGGCCAAAACTATCATGGAAATACACTTCCAAAGCTCACCATTTAAAATCAGTGTATTACTTTTTTGGGACAGCCATGAAAATGAAGCATTTCTACTGGAAACCAGACTAGATTTTATACTGAAAACATACTGCTGGTCTTGACCTTTCATTTACTTTTCTTTTCCTTTTCCTTTAACTTTTTTTTTTTTTTTTTAATGGTGCTAGGGATTGAACTCAGGGCCTTGTGTATGCTAGGCAAGTGCTCTACCATTGAACTACGTCCCCAGCCTTAAAAAAATGTATTGAATTTTTTTCCTGTGTGCTAGGCATGTTAAACCTGTGGCTAAAAGGGTTAACAAAAAAGGATCACATTGTACTTGCATTATAGTGATGGAAGACAGACAATAGCCAGTAAATGAATAAGTAAGCTAACAAACAGAACAAATTCAGGAAAAAGGGAAATAAAAAACTAAAATGGGATTATGTGATATAGAGTAAGTAAGAAAGGGCATAATATCCTATTTGGGTTACATTATCAGTGATGGCTTTGCTGAGGAGACAACAGTTGAGATAATCACCTCACAGAGAGCATTTTAAGAAAGTTGCAGTAAACGCAGTAGTTTTGAGTGACAGTGAAGCTTGGCATGTTAAAGGAAGAAAAAAAAAATGACTGTATGACTGTAGTGTAGTTATTTCTTGTTAGATTATATAACATTACAAAGATAGAAGGGGAGATATAAAAACAAACTATTTGGATTACATTTCAAGTGCAGTGAAAAAACCCTATAGAATTTCTACAGTGTGAATGATTATTTGTGTATTTACATGCATATGATATGTGTTCATCTTCTAATTAACACGAATAAAGCATATATTAATTTTAATAAATTTTTAAATTATAATCATTATTTTAAACTATGTTAAATTATATGCAATAGTCGTAATTATACATATTTTATGACTATTATATTAAATTATGCCACAGCTGAATATAAAACTACCACTGTAAGTTACTGAGCAGATTTCAGAAAAGGGAATGGAAGTTTTGAGCTAGTTAGAAATCTGAAATTGTATGCCTTTACTGATCATCTGCATCAAACAGAATATTGTGGATGTTAATCATCTTTCCATGGACTCATTTGCTTCCATAAATCTTTTCTGGCTAAATATCTACTCAAATAATTTCTTGTTATTGCTTTAATCAGTATGTAATGTTGTCTTAAAACAGATTTATTTTTACTTTTTCTCTTCCTGTTCTGCCTTTCCATCTGTTCAAAGTAAGTTAAATAAGTATCTACTTAAGTTCCCAACACCAGGGAAACAATGAAGAAAGATATTCTGTACCTGATCTCAATCAAAATATCCAAAAAATAGAAATTAAAAATTCAATGTGGTTATAATATATTCTCTTAGCTCAGTTCTATAAAGTTTACGATTAATTTATGTGAACGTTTCCTATGAGGGACAAGGTCAAGAGAGATATATAGTATTAGTTACATCAGGTCCTGCATCAGCTTTGAAAGAGTTCACACTACTTGGGAAAGCAGACAACTGAAATGTACAGTAGCAGAAAGTAAATATCAATAAAAAGCCCTGAAAATAAATATTCATGTAAATAGCTTTTCTCAGAAGCAGTGGGACTTGGATCTCAAGAATTGGTAAGATTTCCATAAGTGTTTAATATGAAGAGATGTGATTATTGAGGTGAGAAGCGACAATATTTAAGTTTTTGAAAATTAAGAATGTGCTGGGCTAATTGGGCTGAATAGTTTCCTGGGAATCATGAGAGTTCCACTGGCATTTGCTAATAAGTGAGCAGTTGTCTTATATCAGATTATAGATGCCTGTCAAAGATTATCAGTGAAGTTTATAATTATGGGGTCTTAATCTGCTAAGAAATCATCATCATCTGGAAATTTCAGAATTCAGAATTTAGAAATTTTGGAATTAGAAATCATAATGCATGACTTGGGAAATTTTTAAGTAACATAATGAGATTTTTTAGTTACACAAGATTATCCTGCAGATTTTATCTTAGCTAAGGTGCTCAGCATAAAAGTAAAGAAAACAAGAGTTTCTTTCTAAAACCTTTTCAACCTTATAGATATCTTTAAAGTATAATGTACTCTGATCTTACAGGTTTACTTTTTCTTTTGCTTTCTCCTGTAAAAGTTAAAATAATGTCCTAAAATCCTGAGGAAGTATGATCTTTCTTTGGCCTCTTTAGGGTAGGAGAAGTTTTTGAGCCTGTGCAGGCTCTGTGCTGAATTTAAACACTAAGTACTTTAAATCAGAAAGACACTAGAAAAGAAGAGTGTGCTTTATTTATCTGTCTATTCAGAAAGCTAGAGGACATGGGCTCTGAGGTACTGATAATACTTATTCTAATGAAAAGGAGCAGGAGACATAGAAGCTTCAGGCTCAAGATCATTCGCTCACTAATAAATATATAGTTGCCTTTTTTTTTAAGTGACATGACAAAATGTTCTAGTGCTATCAACTTGCTGCAAAGCAGGAGCTTGGAAAAGCAAACTATATTAAGAAATAATTGCTCATTGATTTCTGTTTTCTACAATTTCAAATACAGAGTCAAACAAAATTATAATCAGAGAATATTCTATAGTATATTGATATGACAAGGGAATTCCTGTCCAAATAAATAAAGAATATTCACATGAAGCAAAGGAAAAATGTTTATTGAAAATCCTATATTTGTTTTAATGTTT
Source organism: Sciurus carolinensis (assembly GCF_902686445.1). NCBI lineage: Eukaryota > Metazoa > Chordata > Mammalia > Rodentia > Sciuridae > Sciurus > Sciurus carolinensis. The sequence goes on from NC_062221.1 coordinate 45,409,694, forward strand.
CTAATTAATATTTACAGGTTAGGATTATTAATTATAAATTCTAACAAACAGATTTATTTATAATATCAAAACAACCATGCAGCAGGATGAATCAGTTACACACACACACACACACACACACACACACACACACTAACAAGGTGATGGAAAATAAAACTTCAGATTATAGGGGGAAAACCATCAATTCATGCCCTGTGGATTAACTCAATAATGTTGTACTCATTCATTTTCATAGGTTTTTTTTCTGATAATTACTGGATAGTTTGCTCCTATCTCTTGATACTAACATAATTTCTTCTGTGACATATCTAACTTTTTGTATATAACTGCTAGTTGTAGGGTTCAATAGATCTTTAGGACAATTTGCTATGAAAGAAGGATTCTTTTAAAAAATCTAATTCTGTGGACCATTAAATTCTTACAAGACTGAATAAAGTAAGAGTTGTACATGTGATACTGCTTGAAAGGCCATTCTTTCTTATGTTGAATAGGTGAAGTAATTTCCTAGGGAATATACATGCACGCGCACATACACACGCATACATGTAAAACATCTAAAATTCAGATCTTTTCTGACTTATTCTTCTGTCCATTACAATATTCCTCTATCAACTCCTATTTAACCTTCACTTAGGCTTTTATAAATATGTCTTTTTGATCAACAGATAAATTTAATACAGTGTAAAAATTTAGCCAAAGAAGTGCTTGTATTGTTAGAATATTTGGTATCAATGAAAGTCCAGCTAATGCAAACAAATATAAGAAAGCAAACTTTGTGATAAAGCTGTCAAATTTATGGACAATTGGCTGTTGACAAGAATGCCAGCAATATAAAATATGGAAAATGTAGTCTTTTCAAAAAATGGTGCTGGGACTATTGTATATGCAAATGCAGAAGAATGAAATATGATATGGTAGTTCATATCATTCACATAAATGAACTCATGGACTACAAGGCCTAAATTTCAGAATTAAATCTGTAAAACACTTATAAGAAAATATTACAGTAACCCTCCTTCTTCTTTTGATCTTTGCAATGGTCCTAAATATGACATCAAAAGCACAAGGGACAAAGTAAATAATAGATTAGATGATATCGAAATTAAGACTTTTGTTTTATATAGGACACTATCATGAAGTGTAAAGATATGCCAATGAATGGGAGAAAATATATGGAAATCATTTAAGAAGGGAATGTGAGAATATATTTATAGAGTATCATTTATATCTAATTATTGGAATGTTAAGTCTATTCCATTTCATTCCTTTGTTTTATTATTAGTACCAAAGTTCTCTAGTTTAACTTTCTCAGAACTTAAAACCATCCATGGTATAAGGAGTCCTGGGTTATTTATCTACAATTTCCAATGGGAAGAGTACAGTTAAGAGATTACAAGTCGTTTTTTATGGTTTGACTCATGTTATTCTCATGTCTGTCTTTTCTACACACCTCTCCACCTCACTGTTTTATGTCTATGGAAAGGTCTAGATAGAAGAAATAGAAGAGACAAAAAGGAAATTTGGCTCATTTTTAGCAAATAAAACACTTCCCATTAGGAAAAACCTCATAAGACAAACAAATGATATAAAGGGATGACCGTGCACATAGTTAGTTACTTGCTAACATGTTTATTTATTTGAAGTTTACATGCTTGATCCATTGGAGAACTAAAGAAATAATGAATGACATATGACCTGTTCCACTTTTTAAATAATATTTCCTAGAAAATAAACTAACCTTAATTGCATAAATCTCATGAGAAATTTCAGTCCTCCTAACAACCTCCTTCCCTGATCCTGGCAATACTCCCTAGAGAGCCAACATGTAATTACCAATGAACACCAATTAGTAAATGGTGAGACCTAAGTCTATAAACTTCGTAAGACAAATGAGGAAAAGATATTTTCTGTTTGTTTATTTGTTCTTAAAATATATTCGAGTTGCTTAAGAAAAACAGTGTTTGACTTACCACAAATGACCTGTATATAGGTTTACTTAAATTGATAGCACTTCATGTGGTTTTCTTATATTTAAACATATGAATATAAAGTTTATTTAATTTGAACTTTAAGAAGGCATTTTAGAAATACTGAAGTGGAAATTAATTTTCCATGTTTGAATTTCAATCCAATCTTTTGTTTGTTTGCATGAGAGTGATATTTTGCTTAATGCACACTACTTGAGTACAATATTTTTGAATATTTTTCTAGTTGTAATAATCTTAACTTTTAATCTTAACTTTTCAACATAATCCAAATTACTTTATATTCTCCAAATAAAATTCAGGCATTCATTATACAAGATTAAGTGTGCTTGATACATGTAATTTATTCATTTATTTAAATATAGCCCCACTAGCCACAAGATTTGAGTTACTTTGGACAGAAATTCAAGAATAAGGTATATTAATTGAGTAGAAAATAAAGAGAAGATAAAAGGAAATTGCAAACTGGTGCCCCAAGGACATTCATATTCGTTATATTTGAATCTAAACTCTCTCACAGTCATGTAAGAAAGGGGAACTTGTCTCTTCCATCATATTTGTTGCCATAATGTAAAAAAGTTCCTGACTCTTAATTCTCAAAGAACTATTTCACAGAGAACATTATATAGGACTGGCAAATGACATGGTGATAAATATTTTATGGTGACAGATTTCTTAAAGAAGGCCTACCACTGAAACATGACTTCAAGAAAATTATTCTGTGTTTATTAAAGGCAGTACAGTCAAAATTTATAGTTTTCTGGTGATCTGACCTGATCTAAGGAAAGAACATAGAATATAGAGAAGAGTGGCTAGACTTTAGTTTCTACAAATCTTCTTTCACAAACCTAGTTTATCATAGGTATCAAGATTTCATTTTTAAAGCAATGCTGGATGCATCATAATACCAACATCAAATTATACTGCAGAGCTATAGTAACAAGAACTACATCATACTGGTATAAACAGACAAATAGACCAACAGAACAGAAAATAAGACACAGAGACAAACCCACACATCTGCAATCATCTTATCCTTGACAAAGGTGCTAAAAACATACATTGGAGAAAAGATAGCCTCTTTAACAAATAATATTGAGAAAACTGATTATCCATATGTAAAAGAATGAAACTAGTCCCTTATCTCTCACCCTGCACAAAAATGAACTCAAATTGGATCAAAGACCTATGAATTAGAATAGAAAATATGCAACTCCTAGAAGAAAATGTAGGGTCAATACTCCAACAGATAGGCACAGGCAACAACTTTCCCAAGAGGACCCCTAAAATTCAGAAAATAATCCCAAGAGTTAACAAATGGAATGACATCAGATTTAAAAACTTCTTCTCAGCAAGGGAAACAATTAAGAATGTGAAGAGAGAATCTAAAGAGTGGGAGAAAATCTTTGCTAGCTAGTCTTCTTATAAGAGATTAGTATCTAGAATATATGAAGAACTCAAAAAAATTTGCACTTAAAAATCAATTAATCCAATTGATAAGTGGGCAAATGAATTAAACATACACTTCTCAAAACAAGAAATGCAAACAGGCAACAAATATATGAAAAAAAGTTTCAACATCATTAGCAATAATGGAAATGCTAATGGAAACTACACTGAGATTTGACCTCACACCAGTCAGAATGGCAGTCATCAAGAATACAAATAAAAATAAATGCCAGAGAGGATGTGGAGAAAAAGGAGCACTTTCACACTGTTGATGGGATCATAATATAGTACAATCACTATGGAAATTAGTATGGATGGTCCTCAGAAGACTAGACTTGGAACCACTCTGTGACCCAGCTATACTACTCCTTGGTATTTAATCCTAAAAAGTTAATATCATCATACTAACAATGATACATGCATACCCATATTTATAACAGCACAGTTCACAATAGCCAAACTATGGGAACCAACCTAAGTGTCCACCAGCAGATGAATGGATAAAGAAAATATGGAATGTGTACATAATGAAACTTGATTCAACCATAAAGGAAAACAAAATTATGTCATATGTAGGAAAATGGATGAAACTAGAGACCATTATGTTAAGCAAAATAAGCCACTCAGGTCAAGTGTTATATGTTTTCCCTCATATGTGGAAACTAGAGAGGAAAGTTAGTGGTGGTATGAGGGGGAATCTCACAAAAATCAAAGGGAGATCAATAGGGGAAAGGGACAAGGGGATGGGAGGCTGGAAGGGAGAGGGGAAGTGCTGGGAGTGACATTGACCATATCATATTGCTATATTGTGTGCATATACAAACATCATTATTTATGACTATAGTGCACCAATAAAAAATGTGGAAAGAGACAGAAAAGGTTAATTTTTTTTAGCCTGAAGCCAATTAATAGACCATAGGTTAAAAACCTCCATGTATTAACTAGTCTTATAAACTTATTATTTTGTGAAGAGTCCTATAAATTATCCATATTTACCTCCTGGAACTTTTCAATAGCCAGATGCAGAAGAACATGAAGATAATGAGATATTAAGATTCCCAGGCATTTGTTGTTTCTCAAATGTAGGAGTGTTGACTCTTAGAATTCATTTCTTTATGTAATGAATTGTTATTCTCATAAACTGAATGTGATTAACTTCAATATTTGTGACCCTTCAAAATGCACACCACTTCCAATACATTTGTTTACATTAATAGAGAATGTGATTCCTGCTGGTACTAAATTTTAAAAGTGAATTATTTATTCTCTCCCAGTTAACTGGTCAAACATGATTCCAGGTACTGCTGTAATGCCATTTTGCAGATATAACTAAGGTCTTAATGAGCTGACCTTAAGATAGGAAGATTATCTGTATGGAACTGAACTAGTCATAATGAGCTTTAAAAGCAGGAAATTCTCATTGGCTGGTTGCCCATGAGGAACTCAGTAGTTGGAAGCACAAGAAAGATTTGAGGCAATGATGCTTTCTTTAAGGTGGAGGGGCCCTGGGGCAAGCAATGGAGGCAGTATCTAAGAGACAGGAAGGTGAATGCGGAACTAATTCTGCCAAAAAAATTAAGCTCCTAATTGATGAAATACATTTTTTTTCTGGAGTTTTCCAAGGAATAATTCAGGCTAGCCAGAACTTTGATTTCAGCTGTGTTATATCCTCAGTATGAATGATATCTGTGCTGAACTTCTGACCTCCAGAACTGAACTAATAAACTGGTGGTGTTTTAAATTGCTTTTTAGAGTAACTTCTTTTGTAGCAATAGAAATCTAATCCAGCTACCTCACTGAAAAATTCCAGGGTAGAATAATCTTTCAATGGAGCTCATCCCTCTGGAATTCTTATGGCTATGTTCTCATATTTTCCTCCTGAGAGAAAGCTAGCTTCAGGATCTCCAGTTTAAAATCTGTATACTGAACCTTCTAGAAGTAAAGATATATAGGCTCTTCACCTATTCATCACCTATTGTTCCCCAACCACTTTGATGATTTAGATTGGTTCAATGAGAAATCTGGCACCAGATTAAGGGTGTAACATTGGAAACCAAATTTTGAAAAAGTCACTGATGTGAGATCATAACAAATTTTATCCAGATTTTCTTATTCTCCCCTTAGCACCTATGTTGGTAAAAACTGTTCTTTTGAGAGGAACCTGATTTTTCTACTAACTCTATAACAACAGTTATGGTTCCATTTTACATTTCCACATATATTATGATTAATTATATGAAATACTCAATGTTTTCTACTTTCATGAAAGCACAGAGATATTTCCAATACTTCTTTGGTTTTTCCCAGTGTGTTTACTCAGTAAGGATAAACTTTCAATGTATGCTTATTTTGAAATAGATTTCAATCAAGCTTTAATGCATACTTTTTTTCAATAGCAACCTTTATTTTCCTCAAATTGTAGGCAGTTGAGCATAGTAGATATTCTGTGCAGACTCTAAGTAAATAATAAGTTGCTTCTCAGACCAATATTCTGCATGAGACTGCTGTATCATTCTATTCTATTATGGCACATATTATATTTCAGGATAAACCTAAGACTTTTTTACAGATCAGATTCACTTTTTTCTTACCTTTATCCCCAGACATAGACTCATTATTAGCTAGGTTATATGAGTTATTGATTCTCAATATAACCTTAAAAGTACTTTGAGAAACTGGATTGCTCATAATGGTCCCTTGATGGATAGTTTAATAATTTCTAAGAGGATAAACAAGAGTATATCCAATCTATTTTCTTAACCTATGATAACTTTATGATAATACAGTTGGTTGTTTGAACCTACAGATATAGACCCTATCCATAGGGTCAAACAACCATAGACCAAAAGTGTCCAAGGATAAAGAATTGCATCTGTATATATATATAGATTTTTTTCTTATCATTATTCATGTGGCATATATATTGTGTTAGGTATTATAAGAAATCTAGAGATGATTTAGTATATAGGAGGATATGCATGGGTGATATGTAAATACTTTGCCATTTGAGCATCTGCAGAATTTTATATCCCTGGGGGATCCTAGATGCAATCCCCTGCAGATCTGAACTTTCAAGTGAGGTCTATCCAAAAGTGCCCTGTTAACAAACAGACTCACTTCTATCTCCAACTCTGCAGTAATCTACATAAAAAAGAGAGATATGCATTTCCCTTTATAATGATAACTTTTTTTAAAGTCAAAAACTAGAAATGGTGGGCTGGGGTGTAGTTCAGTGGTAGAGTACTTGCCTAGCATGTGTGAGGCACTGGGTTTGAGTCTCAGCACCACATGTAAATAAGTAAAATAAAGGTCCATTGACAACTAAAAAATATTTTTAAGAAAATCCAACTAGAAACGGCCCATATTAGTCAATTGACTTTGCTTTCTGATTACTATCCTGAAAAATTATTTTAGATAAATCTATCCCAAATTCAAATCAATTTTGCAAATTTTTCCTCAACGATACACTGAGTTATTTTCAAAAGTCTTTGCAGCAAGTCAGTTCTCTTTAGATATATAGGCATGCACCTATAATAAACAACTAGTTTATTATAGATAATTATTATAGTTATCTATCATCTATAGTTATAGTTAATAGATAACTATAATAGTTTATTATAGATGATTCATCAGAAATTATGTTAGAAAAAGCCAGAAACTATATGGGTACAATATTGAAATTATTCTATATCATTGGTATTTATATGGGCTTTCATTATTTGGAGGGACAGAATGAAATTATCAATACTAACTATTCATTGATGAAATAATTTTATTTCTTTAAAAGAAGACCATTGATGTACTCTGGTATTTTCTTTCTTTTTCTTTTATGTTCCAATTGTTTTTTTTTAATTTTTATTTATTATTTTTAGATATACATGGCAGTAGAGAATATTTTGACATATTTATATAAACATGGGGTAAATCTAATTCCAATTAGGATTCATATTTTCTTAACTAAGCCCCATTCTAAGATTGAGAAGCCCAATATCTAAGTATGGGCAGCTATTTTCAAATTTCGTTAGGGACTTGATTTCCTCCTCTCAGTCTGGCTGACAGTGGAACATATTAAATCTGCCTATCATTTTCACCTAATAATCAGCAAAAAACCAGTTTCAAGAAATACTTGATATTGATAGATACAGCAAGATAGATACTGTTAGCATTCTTGGGTTGTATTGTTTCAGTTTTTCCCATTGCTTTAGCAATGGATATTAGAAGGTGTTATAATAAAAAGACAATTAAACATATCATTGTACCTACTGGGACTCTATGATTGGGGGTGAGAAAGTGGGAGTGTTCTTGATAAGGATTTCCACACCACAGGGGACTCTCTGGGATGATTGATTGAAAAAAGTATTTCTCTAGGTTTCAGTTCCAGGAACATTTGTGATATTCCTAAGTGATTGGTTTATGCTATTTTAAAATGGCATAATTCATTCTGGTATTTTTTCTTTCCTTTCATAGCTAAAGCACTCAATAGTCTAAATTTTAGTTTGCTTCTCATTTGCATGCACCTAACTCCAAATATTTTGTTTACCAGTCTTAGTGTTAGCATTTGACTAATTCTACTTTTTAAATCCCTTTCACCTCATTTCCTCATTCACTTTCTATCTTATTATGTAGAATAGTTTTAAATTAATGAATTGTCTTCCTCTATTTGAGAAGATCATTTTCTCTGATCTGGGAGGACACTGGTCTGGGAAGAAAACTCAGGTGAACTAGAAAGGAATTCCTGACTAGCCAGCCAGATCCACCATGTAAGCATATAAGCAGTTATCTATGACAAACATCTATCATATCTATTGTTCAATGTATTGTTTGCTTTACTTGTTTTTATTTTTTTTCCCACTAAGGGAGAGGCAGTTTCACACCTTTAAGTAAAGAGGCTTTACACAGAGTTCAAAATATGAGGATATAATAATTCTGGTGTTCTAAATTTACAGTTTTATCAGGAAAAGAGAAATCCACATTTGTGTTATATTTCTAAATACATAAAATAAAAACATCACAATAAATTGCCATGTAGATGCATATACTTTGCTTTGTACCAATGAATAATATGTTAAGAATAATTCTCCACTTTGGAAATTAATTTTTCTGCAAAATATTGCCAGGCAAAAGTTTATCTAAAAAGATAAATACCCACCTATCCCACTCCTCAGTTTATACCTAAAGGACTTAAATCAGCTCTGTGGTAGAGCGTTTGCCTAGCATGTGTGTGGCACTGGGTTAGATTCTCAGCCCCACATATAAATAAATGAATTAAATAAAGGTTCATCAACAACTAAAAAAAAAAAAAAAATGACAGATGCCTTTTCTGACCCAGGTCCATCTAATCATAATCTCTACAAGTGTAGCTAGGGAGTGTGAGTGTGTATACATATGTATATAATGGATGTGTATAAATATGTGCATGTGTGTGTGTGTTTGTATACACACATATAAACAAGTATGTATGTGTATCTGTAATATATCTTACGTATACATCATATATATACATATATAAAAATCAATCCCGAGAAATACACATACTTGTCTTTGTGTTTGTGTGTGTGTGTCTATGTCCAGGGATGCAACTGATGTGTAGCTGTGTTTGAAAATTACTGTGTTAATAAGGTATTATCAAGGCATAGAATAAAAATGTTATTTAAAACCTCCAGAAAATAGCTTCATGTCTGAACTACAGAAGAATAAATGCTCTGTACCTATTTGAAATATATTAATATTCTGTAAGACACAAAAAAAGAAAATGAGTATGAGATTTTCAAATTGTATTTTTTAAGACCTTGTTTTGTATAAAAATAGGGAAGACTGTATGATACATTTGGTTTTGTAATGTGGAAGTTAAAAAAAGACTTTTCTTCCTCAATGGTCTGAAAGCCTAGACTGTTTAAAACAGAGATCACCTTCAGAAGTGATATTTTACTTCCTGAATACTAATCTGAAGAGCTTGTTGGTAGAATAGGGGAGAAAGAGAACGGTTCTTAAAGCAATATCTACCCCCAGTCTTGCTGGTGAGTCTCAATTTTTTTTAATTGTGTCAATTCCCAGAGAGACTCATTATAAAGCTGAGATTGAAAGAAGTAATTAATTCAGGAAGGTTGATATTGGTTTGATGCACTAGAGACTTTCAGTTCATCTGCTGAAGTGTGAAAATAATGCTGTGGACTGCAAGATAGGAGGAGAGAGAAATGACATGCTTTTTTTTGTACACATCTAAAAATATACAAATTCCAAAATACCTTCGATTTGTAAGAAAACCTGCCTTAATTAAAAGACTGGAAAAAGATCAACCACTTAATCTTTCAGTTTAGTAGGCCAAATTTGTGCTTTCAGAGACCCATGAAAAAAGGTGCAGAGTTTTTTTTTTTTCCCCACAATTCTAAAAAATTTTCTCAATAATTACATCTGAAGGATTTACATTTCACATCTCATTAGTAACTGCCTCTTCTAGTGGTTCCACATACTCAAGACTTCCTTATGGAGTATTGAGTATGTAGTAAGACATGACACCTTAGAATATTGCTTTAGAAATTTAGGAATTTTTTTTCTATAAATTTATTTATTTTTTCTCATTATAAATTTTTTTACACAATGTAGATTCACACCATTCATGTAATCATACATATACATAGGATAATACTGTCTGTTTCATTCTACTATCTATCTGTCCTCCACCCTCTTCCACCCCATTTTCCTCTATACCTTACAAAGTTCCTTTATTCTTCTCTAACCCCATTACCGCTCCCTAGTTATATATTGTCATGCACTTATCAGAGAAAATATTTGGCCTTTGGTTTTTTGGGCTTGACCTATTTCACTAAGCATGATATTTTCCAATTTTATCCATTTACCAGCAAATGCCATAATTTTATTCTTCTGTATGACAGATTAATATTCCATTGTGTCTTTATATCACAGTTTCTTTATCCATTCATCAATTGAAGGGCATCTAGGTTGGTTCCACAATCTAGCTATTGTGAATTGAGCTGCTATGAATATTGATGTGACTGCATCACTGTAGTATGCTGATTTTAAGTTCTTTAGGTATAAACTGAGGAGTGGGATAGGTGGGTCAAATGGTGGGTCCATTCCAAGCTTTAGGGATATGAATAGGAAAAGAGGAACTCAAGCTGTCACAATTTGCTGATGACATGATTCTTTATTTAGAGGATCAAAAAACCCCTCCAGAAAACTTCTAGACCATATAAATGAATTCAGCAAAATAGCAGGATATAAAATCAACACATAAATCTAAAGCATTTTTATACATAAACGATGAAACATCTGAAAGGGAAATGAGGAAAACAACTCCGTTCGCAATAGCCTCAAAAAAATAAAATACTTGGGAATCAATCTAACCAAAGAGGTGAACGATCTCTACAATGAAAACTAGAAAACATTAAAGAAAGAAATTAAAGAAGACCTTAGAAGATGGAAAGATCTCCCATATTCTTGGATAGGCAGAATTAATATTATCAAAATGACCATACTACCAAAAGTGCTATACAGATTCAACGCAATTCCAATTAAAATCCCTATGACATTTCTCATAGAAACAGAAAAAGCAATCATGAAATTCATCTGCAAGAACAAAAGACCCAGAATAGCCAAAGCAATCCTGGACTGGAAAGTGATGCAGGAGGTATCACAATACCAGACCTTAAACTCTGCTATAGGGAAATAGTAACAAAAATGGCATGGCATTGGCACCAAAATAGACAAGTAGACCAGTGGTACAGAATAGAGGACACAGAGACATACCCACATAAGTACAGTTATCTCATACTAGACAAAGGTGCCAAAAACTTACAATGGAGAAAAGATAGCCTCTTCAACAAATGATGCTGGCAAAACTGGAAATCCACATGCAGTAAAATGAAATTAAACCCCTATCTCTCACCCTGTACAAAACTCAACACAAAAATGGATCAAGGATCTAGGAATTAGGCCCGAGACCCTTCACTTTTTTTTCTTCAATAGAAAAAAAAAGTAGACCCAAATCTCCATCATGTTGGCTTAGGATCAGACTTTTGTAACAAGACCCCCGTAGCACAAGAAATAAAAGCAAGAATCAGTAAATGGAATAGATTCAAACTAAAACTTTTTTTCTCGGTACAGGAAACAATCAATAATGTGAAAAGAGAGCCTACAGAGTGAGGGAAAATCTTTTCCACACACACCTCAGACAGCACTCATCTCCAAGATTTATAAAGAACTTAAAAAACTTTACACCCAAAATACAAAGAACTCAATCAATAAATAGGCTAAGGAAATGGGCAGACACTTCACAGAAGAAGATATACAGGTAATCAACAAATATATGAAAAAGTGCCTATCATCCCTAGTAATTAGAGAAATGCAAATTAAAACCACCCTAAGATTTCATCTAACTCCAATTAGAATGGCCATTATCAAGAACACAAGCAATAATAAGTGTTGTCGTGAATGTGTGGAAAAAGGCGCACTCATCTGTTGCTGGCAGAGTTGCAAATCGGTGCAGCCACTCTGGAAATTTAGGAATTTTAGGGCATTTTTTTTTTCTCTTGAGTATATTGATAAACCTATAATTCACTTTTGAAATTTTTTAAAATAAAAACTCTAATTTACTAATTATGAATTATAAGACATGCCATTGAAAAGTTTTCTAATAAAACTTTCTATTTGGGGGGTTTTTTTCTTTCTCATTTCCTTTCTGAATTTGAGATCACTTATGGTTTAAATGTTTATCATTATTTTAATGGTTTATGTCATTAAATAGGACTCAAGACCATTCTGCTAATTACTTTGCAATTGTTTACAAAGGATGACTAGCTGAAATAAGAAGTTATAATCCTGATTCGCATAATTAAAAATGAAATCACAGGAAGTTAGGTCCAAAACTTCATAATTTTATTGACCAAGAAACAGAATCAGAAAGGTGAAGTGATGGTAACAGAGTACTTAATCATAGGACTAGAACAAGAAACTATCTCCTAGAAAGTAGAGGAAAGTGACCTTATTGAGTGTCCAGTTTTTGCTGTGGAAGACTGACATTATTATCCCTACAAGAAAAGGAAGGTAAGGTTCAGAGAGTTACAACTAAGGTTCCCAGGATGGTGAATTCCAGAATTTGGTCTAGATACTGTCTAAATCCAAGTCTTTATCCTCCCAAAGCTTGAGGAATAGCAGTTCTCTCTCAGTAACAATCTTTGCAGGGCTCTGCAGTCAACACAGATATTAGTACTAGAAAATGAGTCATATCCTTTTAGGCAATGATGTTTATACAAATTAACAGAATATGATTCAGCAAGAAGTAATAGGGGAGAAATAATTGGAGAAAGGCAATGGTTTTTCTTTTCTCCGTGTGTGTATATGTGTGTTTCTGGTTGTTTTTGAGGCTATTCTGAGTAGGGAAAAACAACCATGTGTACCTGAGAAATCTCTGATGTTATCACTGTACAGAGTGTTGCCACACATGAAAATGACTTGAGATATGAAGAAAGGTAGTTTATATTCAGCATGCTCCATTTAATATGACATAATGCAATTCTGTAAAAACAGTTCTATAAAAATGTTGAGACATATATTTTAAAATGTTCAGGTAGTTTAGAAATTACCATTCCTGCCACTTGTCATACCAGTGATACTAGATAACATTAATAGGCCATGACACAAGAAACTTTCTCTTGAAAATCTCCCATCCATTTATACCTTTATGGTGAGTGGAGATTAAAAACACAGTCTGTTTATAAATGGTCCTATGCGATTTTTTTCATTGATTTGTAATTTTATTATAATTGTGATGTTAAGAGTAGTCCATTTCCTTAACTTTAATAATAACTTCAGTGTTTGTGTACTAAATCCATGAGATTTTTGTTTCTCACTTTGTAAAGGCAGGAGTTAGCAACCAAGGTGGTTAAAGGCCTAAGCACAACTTCAGAACAAGATACAATAAGTGTATTTCCTAATATTGACTTTCAGGTGTTGTTAATATATATAATAATTGTTTAACTCTTTGATTATTTACACTTTTGATTTTAACCCTAAACATAGTTGAGAGAGAGGCAGCAAAATCCTCCTGAATCTGAAATGTTTGAAGCAATATTACATTGAGATAATGGAATCGTACACTAGTACATTCTGCTAAGAAATCTGACTGAATTTGACAGTAACCTTATTAAAATATGAAAAAGTAATTTCTTTATGAAAGACAATAGAGTGTTCATTATGCTTTAAACAAAGTATTTCAGAGTTTCCATTTGATGTATACCTTTATTAAAGTGACATTTTGAAATGTAAATTATTGATAGTGTTTTTAATGCATGGTATTATTTTATTATGCTTTTCAAAATGTACATTTCACTATATTTGTGAATTTTAAAAGGAAGATGATAACTTGACCATTAAAAAACATTTCATTGCTTCAAAGTTATAACTAATTTATTTTACGTAATACTACATTATCTAACAAATTAATCATATAAATTGTACATTATAGTTATATACATACAGGTATAGACTGATCTGTTAGATGTAATGGATTTATAATAAATATCAGTGTGTAAAGATATAAATAGGAAAGTGCTTTGTTTTAAACCTTATCATTGTTAATCTAAATTTTTATGACATGCATTTTAAAGTCTGACACAAAATATTTTGAAATAAAAGCAGTGGAACTATAGATTTGGAACTCAACCATGACATGTTTGCTTATCAGCAGTGTTTAAATGAAAAAAAATCATCATCATTACAAAAAAGGCATCGGTGATGCAGATGGGACAGCTGTTGTTCTTTAATTGTGACTAGATTAATAAAATGCCATTTTTACAATCCATTTAAAACTTACGGATAGGGAATATATTTTAGTACCACTTTGGGTGTCTTTTGGTTAATAAATTCTTGCCTTTTGAGTGTAAGTATTTGGCTTCAAATCCCAGGTACAAGTTTATTAAAAATTGTAATAGTTCGTAGAGACTATAAAATGAAATGAAGTGCACAGAATGTGTGTTTCCAGTGCTTAACTTTAAAACGATTTTTTACATGACTAATTTCAATATTTTCAACTTAAGCAGACTGTTGTTGAATTTAAATGATTATTAAATATTTAGCCAGACAGCCTAAATATATTACTTTCAAGCAAAAATTTTTTTCAATTTTTCTATTAAGATATGTCCTCTAAAATAGCATGTTATACTAATAATTTTGAATATAGTAATATTTATGTGAAAATGTAACTTTAGACAAGTTTTAAAATGTGGTTATTATGGTTAATAAGAAAAGAGTTATGAGGAATAGTCTGTCAAATCATTTTTAAGAGGTGATAAAAATACACATTTTTGAGCACTTGAAATATGACATTAAATATATCTACAATTAGCATTATTCTACTAAACACAGTTCCCTCATTACATAAACAGATGAAAGAGAATGTTTAAAATCTATATTAATAAACATCCTACTTCCCAGAAAAGTCAGTGTTTATGAAGATTGTGAAGCATTGAGACAGGAGCATAGTGGATATTGACGCTGAATTCCATAATTTTGAAAAGAAACTTACCTAAAAGTGAGATGTGCTTCATTACTGGCATTTCTCTTCCCTCAGAAAATGACCTTGTGTCTGGTTTTAAAAAGTTTGGTAGTGTGGAGGAGAGCTTGACACCACAAAACTCCCACTGAGACAAATGTATAAGCTACCACTGTTCCTAGAATACTAACTGAAGGCACAAGACTCTTGGAGTTACTCATATGAAAGGTAGAAATCAGAGTGGTTCCACAGTTTCTCCAATCCCAAAATGCCACAGATTCATGTGGCATACCAGCTGGAGCTGGAGGAGCCATGGGTTTACCACTGGAGAGGGAACCCGAGCTTAGGGGACCCACTACTTTCCAGTTATTGTACACAAGACTTCTCTTTGACCAGAGAGAGACCAGGTGCATCTCAGGACTCCCTGATGTATTTCCATTATGTGTTACCTCCTTCTGAGAGCTCTGGTTTCACACACAATGCTGCAAAAATGACCTCAATGGCCGAGCTGAAACCAAGGGCTTGGTAAGACTGGAGGAGCACAAGAGACCCACAGTGAAATGCTTCCCTACTTTTTTCTCCTTCTTCATGGATCTTGTGCTCCCTCTTATTTTTTTTAAACCTGTAACAGTATCTCCTATATTACCCATCAATTATGTTCTCCAGGATGGCAAAAACTCCAAATCTGCTATCATTCCAGGAATGCCACTGTCCTTCATTCACATTTGTGCTCCTTGCTCTTGGGGGCATGATGGTATGGTTTGGTCTAAAGAATCCTAACATTCCATATGGTGACCAGTATATTTCTAATACCCGCAGTAGCATTTAATTCTCTTTTTTTCCAAGGTATGGACTTTTTCCAAAATTTTCTGATCTTTGCCCTCTTAGATTTTGATTAAACAGTGATGAAAAAGGTAGAGTAGAAGAACAACATTTTATTTATTGACAAAGACGTTTACTAACAGTTATATTCTTACAAATGTTACTAATAGAATCCTTGGCATATGCAAATGTAAGCTAAATATTAGGGAAATATAGATAAATTATTAGTTTATGCTTTAATTTTAAAAATATGATTTACTTACTCTTAAATTCATAGAGCAAAAGAACATTAATTCTGTAAATCAAGTGGAAAGGTCTTCAACCTGAGGTCATCTGTGACATTCTAAAGACAAATTTGAGTAGATTAGATGGCTACTAGATATCTTCTTTTCAAACTCATTAATTCCTGTGTGTATTTTATGTAAAGTTCATGCCTATTTGAATCTTTCCCTAAATAGGAAAGTTTTCTCTTTATCATTTATGTGTATGCATGCATACATGTAATTTTCTATTCAGATGATTCCTGAGTACGTTTATAAGAAAGCTATGTTAACATACATGTTGTCAAAAACATTTCTGAAATGTGATCCAAACAGTGATGATACACGTTTAATTGGCACAGACTATAAGTAATCGATGCAATGCCACAGTGAAGATAGCAGTCTGTCTGTGCACGCTGGGAATAACCAATGTTTTCCCTTTGTTTTTAAACTGTATTTTTGCTTACCTCCAGACAGATTTGGAACAATTTGAATAAAAGAGCGCTCTAGAAGTTGTTTTGCTTCATGGATTATGTTTTAGTCAGCTTTTTCACTGCTGTGACTAAAGGACCCAACCAGTACAACTGTAGAAGAAGAAATGTTTATTTGAGGGCTCATGGTTTCAGAGGTCTTAGTGCACAGAAGACTGACTCCACCCCTCAGGACTTGAGGTGAGGCTGAATATCTTGGTCGGAGAGCGTGGCCTACATGATGATCAGGAAGCAGAGAGAGAGACTCCTAATGTCCAGATACTCCAAATCCTCTCCGGATACTCCCATAGAGTTTCTCAGAACCCAATTCCCATGTCCTCCAGCCACACCCTCCCACTTCAGTCAGTACTCATTTAATCATTAAATCACTGATTAGGATAAGATACTTAAAATCCAATTATTTCTCCTCTGATCTTTATTGCACTGCCTCACATGTGAGCTTCTGGAGGACACCTCACATCCAAACCATAACAGATGATCAGTCTTCTTTTCTGAAACATTACCCTTTCTATCCCTTTGCCTTCAACCTACTTTCTCTTTAGACAACTGCAGTCTCTCTTTTCACTACCACATTGAAACTACTCCCACTGTCACCAATGGCTTTCTAATTGCTAAACCCAAAGGAAACTTTCCAAGTCTCAGTGTTGTGCCAACCCATATCAGAAACTGTGATAGCAGGAAAAGGTGTGTCCCTACATACACTTATTAAAATACCCTCCCATGGTTTGAACTGAGGGGAAAAGGTGAATAAACACTCTCTCTTCAAAAACATATCTAAAGTCCTAGGTTGCCCAATCTATTGGCACAGGTTGTCAACCCCATAAACCTACCCAGTGGGAAAGCAAAGGCTGCACAGGCCCGGGAAGTACAGGCTGTCATGTTGCAGGGTCATAAACAAAAACCTGCCTTTACTTAGGTTTTATATTTTTGTTCATCATGGATTCTTTTTTTATTAATTCTGCTTTTGCCATGTCCCTCTGCCTACTGTGCTGGAGATTGAACCCAGGACTTGGGGCATGCTAGGCAAGAGCTGCCCTATTAGTAAACCACATCCCAGCCCCTTAATTCTGACTTTGAAAATAATATAATATTACTCCTGTTGGTTACTTGCTTTTTATTTTATGAACTTTTTTTTCTGTACACCTCACCCCTAATTCCAGCCCTGTCACAATGCTTGGCCTCACTGTAGCCCTTGATACTATTCTTCATGTCTATTGAATCTGTCTTCTCTGAGCTTCTGTGACACTGTTGTGTCATGATTCTTTATCCTTCACCATCAAATGATCCTTCTCAGTATTTTCCTTAGGGTCTTCTTTTCTTAATGCTCCTCTGACTTTGGTGTTCTCAGCAGCTCATCCTAATGATCTAAGCACACTGTTGTTTTTACTCTTCCCGACTGTGTTCACTCATTTCTGTTGCTATTGCTTTATTTCATTCCCTCATAATTTCATGGCTAGAAAATTGGGAAAGGCTGCTAATAAAGCCCTCTTATCTTCATGTTGGCCTATCTCTGATTCACAATGCAGGCCAAATGATTTTTTTCAAAGTGAATATGTTATTCATTTATTAACTAAATATTTATTTATTTTTGTATCAGACACTGTTTCAAATTCTGTATAAATCAAGAAATAAAAGAAAAAATTATAAACCATATTGGTTAGGTCAATATTATATTCAATAATGCTAGTAAAGTTAGCAGTCAGTAACTTTTTTATGCACTTATTAAAGCACAGTGAGGTTAAGCAAGGTGTCATTGTCCACACCACTAGTAAGTATCAGGACCAAGATTTGAACCCAGATAGTCTCTCTCCAGTACACTTGAAAGCATTTTTCATGAGTTATCTGATTTTCAATCCTCCATATAACCTGATGAGATGGTATATAATATAATTTTGCCATTTTTACATAGGAGAAAATAAGCCTAAAGAGTAATTTACTTGTCCAAGGTCACAGAACTCATGGTGTAGCTGGGATTGATACCCAGAGAGTTTATATATAGCTTTCATCTATCATCTTTTTGAGTTATTTGACCAAGAAGCAATTATCCCTAAAGCCACAGATTTGAGTTTTCATTTATGGACAGCTGGCAGGGGTACTGGCATTATAAATATGAAATACAGAAATGCAAAGTAGCCTAGTGTTTTACTGGTAACTTATCAGGCTGCCCTGGTGGACTCAGAACTTGGCATACAACATAAAGCCTAAAGGACTAAGTCTTAAGTAACCATTAATGCACTGAAAATATTCTATGCAGGAGGAACAAGACTTCTTTAACTTGCATGTGAATAATTATTTTTCTATAGTCAGTCTTATGAATGAAATAACTGTTTTTTAGCAGAATATTATTATATAAGGTCCTATGCTGAAAATCTGTGTAAATCCATCTGACATTTTCTAGATTAGCTTCCTAAAATCTCCTAGCCTGCTAGTAACTGTACACAACAACTGCAGTTAATAAGAGTAATAACTTACCATCACTGAGTGATTACTACCGACAGGTTGTAATTAATGAACAGATTGTAAGTAGCGTTACTAGTATTAACTCATTAGTACCCAGACAACTTCTAGTGGGCAGACACCATTTCCATTTTCCCACTTTTTTGATGGAAGAACTGAAGCTTGGTAAGGCTAAGTCACTTACTCAAGGTCACACAGTAAACAGCAAAGCTGGGCTATGAATCCAGGTGGATTGGGTTGGACCTAAGTAATTAAATACAACAAGCCTACATCTCAAGAATATAAACCCTAGAAGAGGCGATCTCCAGAGGAGAGGTGTTCACTTATTCCTTAGTTTAGTATTTATTGATTACCAACTCTGTTAAACAGACACTGTTCAAGGACATTTTTAGGTATTTAAATATAGGTTTAATTGTGTACATTTTACAAACTATTTTAGTCAGCTTTCCATCACTGTGATCAAAAGACCTGACAAGAAAAACATGGAAGAGGAAAAGCTTATTTTGTTTCACAGTTTCAGAAGTTCAGTCCATGATCCACCAACTCCATAGTCCCAGATCCGAGATGAGGCAGAACATCATGGTAAAAAGACATGACAGAGGAAAGTAGCTCAGGACATGAAGATCAGGAACCAAAAAGAGTTCAGCTCACCAGGGACACAATAAAAACCCCAAAGAAATGCCCTCAATGACCTACTTCCTCCAGCCACAACCTACCTGCCTATAGTTACAACCCAGTTAATCCATACAAATGGATGAATCCACTGATTAGGTTACAGCTGTCATAACCTAAATCATTTCACCTCTGAACATTCTTGCATTGTCTCACACATGAATATCTGGGGGACACCTCATATCTAAACTGTAACACTAATGTTGTCGATATTATCTATTAACATACTTTTCTTTGGACTTAGTATTTTGAGTAATCTAGTCAAAATTTGTTTTCTCATCTCAATTTCTTTTATCTCATCATTTGCCAATTGTTTTGAAAAAATACAAATTGATGTGCTATAATAATAGTGAGAATATCCTCCAGAGAATTTTCATCTTCTCACTACTTTTTAATGTGTGTGAAATCATAGCACTTAGATATGCAGAAGATAAGCAAAAGGAAAAATAGTTCATTTACTATATCCCACTAGTATTGAATAATTCTCTGTAGTATTTTGGCAAAGACAGGTTCTTGTCTAATTTTAAATGACTCAATTGAAGAGGCTTCTGCTACAGGTTGATTGTAGAAGCTAATGGACTTGCTATGAAAAGGTTTCTAACATTTAGCCTAATTTTTCACTCCTTAAAATTTCAGAGCATTACTCTTAATTGCTTTCTGTGACGTACTTAGCCTCTGCTGCCTCCTTATTTCATGGTATTTGTGACCCAGTGTCCTTCCTAGATAGGTATTGTGTCTCCCAACTATAAACTATTTCTGAGTGAAGCATAGTTTCTATCTTTACATAGACTGTTAATTACTAGGCAAGGGGATAATTGTTTATTCCACCTTTTTGAATTTGGACTGTGCTTTGCCTAAGTATGCCAAATTATATATTCATGAATATGTGAAATAAATATGTGGATTTTAAGTCTTTGAACCAGAATTCTAATAGTCATCAATCATTTGCTAAATTCATAGGTACAAAATCCAGGCCCATATTTCCCAATTATTCTATTACATGGCAGGTCTGAACACTTTTCCTATTTTCAATAGATATATGTCAAAATAAAAGAACTCTTAAATGACTATTAAATAAAGTGTTTATATGGATTTTAGACATATGAAATCTATGTGCCACTCTTCAAAAGAAAAATGATTGTTATATTATTGTGGGAAAGCATAATGATTTTTTATGGTTAGCAAATGATGTGAACTTTCTAGAGGCTGTCAGTCAGCAGTTTATTCTTATTGATTGATGTATGTTTCTTTTAACCTTTACATAGAGACTCTTCAATAGGTTAAATAATTTTATTATGTATTTCCTTATATAGCTGTCATGATT
Source organism: Sciurus carolinensis (assembly GCF_902686445.1). Lineage (NCBI taxonomy): Eukaryota > Metazoa > Chordata > Mammalia > Rodentia > Sciuridae > Sciurus > Sciurus carolinensis. The sequence continues at coordinate 45,430,663 of NC_062221.1, forward strand.
ACCCCATTAAAAATATAATATATTGAGGGCTGGGTACGTAGGTCTGCCTGCTACATGCATGGTGCCCTGGGTTCAGTTCGCAGCACCACACACACACAAAATAATTATATAAATGATACGTGGAAAAAAGAATGTTTCAAGAAGAAATAACGTTGTTGTGCTTGTCTCATTGATTTTGGGCAATATTTTTGGTATATAACTATCCTTTCAGAGCATACCCATAGCTTTTAGAGCTAGTTCATGTTCCAGAGAGAAACAAGGAAGAAGGAAGATTTATTATAAAGTTAAAACATGTTATTTTGTGAAAATTTTATACATTATATCATAATTTTATACACCATTATAATGTATAAAACTGATACATTATATATTAATTTTCATGGGTAATTCCTACCTCTCACAAGGTTTGGAGGTGATTATTCTTCATTTCTACCCATACACTATCATGGAAAGTGTTATCTGGCCATATTTGTGACTGAGCTGGGGTATGCATGTTGGAACAGATCCTTGATTAGCAGAGTCCCATACTGAGTGACAGTGCCACTTCTCCCATGTGCCTGCTGAGAACCATTGTGCAAAGGTTTGTCTTGACAGGCAGTCCTATAAAATTGCAACTTATCTGCTATATTGCTTTGATATTTCAATCTATTTTTGAATAGGTTTTGCACTTTGGCATTTGGTATATTGTCTTTTCTTTGGATATACAGCTGGAGGCTGTATTAGCATTCACTGAAACTGCTATGACAATTCCCACATCAAAGTAATCCTGCTTCTCAGTTTTCTTTCACAGTAAATACAAGGTATCATATTTCAAGACTGGTAAAAGATAATTAGTATCTTTTAATTACTCACAATATTTGAAGAAACCAGTCTTCTATAGCTAAGCCAGGTCATTTTGGTCAGGAGCAAAACACATGTTCCTCTCCTTTACTAATATAAAATTTGAGTGGTTCTCAAATTTTAATGTGTATTAAAATCACTCAAAGTGCTGATAAAAATGTAGAAATTGGGCTCCAACAGAAGAGATTCTGATCTAAAATCTAGGATAGCCTCTGAGATTTTTTTCCTTTCTATCAAGTTCCCAAGTGAGGTTGATGCTGGCCGAGAGACCACCCTTGCAGAATCACTGGATTAGAATACTGTGTAACCACACCGTTTAACACATTATGTCCTGGCAACCCTGTCTAGCACACCTATCAAAACCTAAATCAAGCAACAAAATTACCATGTGGGTTAAGTTTTTATAGGTGTTCCATAGTCAGGACATAATGGGTGAAGGCTGTGACTCTCCTGATAAGATCTTCTCTGGTGCCCACAGTGGAGAACCACTGATCTAATCTGCTAGTTGGGAAAGTTAATCTATAATGGACAGCATAGTAAGTATTTTAAGCTAGTGGGCTAGATGATCTCTGTTGCAACAACTCAATTATAGTTGATCTATTGTAGTAGGAAAGCAGCCATAGACAATATATAAATGAATGGGTGTGACTGTACCCAATAAAAATTTATTTACCAAACAAGCAGTAGGCAGAATTTGGCACATGGACCAAAAGTTTATCAATGTCTGATCTAATTAATCAGCAAGAGGCTTGGATCTTTCTTAGCTCTTAAACTGTCTATATATCTTAGGCAACAACCATGTGCCCATCATTGAGCTATGATCTGTGAGGGATATATAAGTGTAAATCTGATTTTTCCATGCTTCTTTAAGAGATCAGAGTGTTGTGTATTATAGTATTGAAACAATTAGAAAGAAATTAAATATCAAGGCTGGAATAGATGACGTGAAATAGGTTAGTCTTGGATAAATTCATCAAGAGAACAAAATGTCTCACAAAGAAATGGAGAGAGTACACAGAGGATTCTTCTAAAGGATAGTGAGGGCATCCTTGATATGGAGAGGATTGTGGAAGTACATAGAAATATGTAGAAATGCCTTCAAGAGGTTCAAAGGTGGATGGAGATATCAAAGTGTTCAACTCCATATACAAGTATTTGGAGTTAATATGTTTAGATTAAGTTGGGCTTTTTAAATGGATATTTAATTGAAAATGATATTTACATGATTGACAACAGAGCATTTTTATTAATTTTTAATCAGCAGTAGAGCGACTTGAAGAAAACTGTTTTAGGAAAAATAGGTAATCATCTTCTAGAAACTAATAAAATGGTAACTATGCAAAAGTTATTTTTTAATACTATATTAACCCCATAGGAACTTTACTACATTAGAAGTAGCATGTGTTAGTTTGAGCTGTTCTTTCTAATACACTGTGCTCAGAAAATCCTGTTAGTGTATCAATATGTTTAAAAGACAATTTCAAATAATTGCCCCATTCTGTCTCTCTAATACAATGATATGTAATTAAAATAATTTATGGAGATAAGAGATTATAAGTAGCTGGAACTTTTCAGAGACTTTTATTGTTAAACATTGAATGTAGGATTTGGATGAAGTTGATTATAAAATAAAACATCTAGTAGGAGATAATTGTAGATGTTGGTGTGATATTCCAGTAAAATAATTGCTGAACTTCCAGTTTAAGTATTCTGACTCTAATGCTTGAAAGTTCACAAGGAACTAACTCAATCATTAGAACCTAAGAGTGCAGTGATGCATGCCTGTAATCCCAGCAGCTCAGGAGACTGAGGCAGGAGGACTGAGAGTTCAAAACCAGTCTCAGCAAAAGCAAGGCAATAAGCAACTCAGTGAGATCCTGCCTCTAAATAAAATACAAACTAGGACTGGGAATGTGGCTCAGTGTTTGAGTACCTCTGAGTTCAATCCCTGTAAATCCCCTACTACAAAAAAAAAATTAAAAAAAAATAAAATAAAATAAAATGAAAACACCTAAGAAAATCACATCTCGAATATTCTATTTCAATACAAGAAACTAGAGTTCACTTTATTAATCAAATTGAATTTTAAATTTGGGGTTGTGAGAAGCAAGGATCAAAGGCTCTGTCTTAGATAAGAAGACATATATTTTTAACTATCTAACCCCATAGTTTGATTATAATCAAATGTAAGGATGCAGATGGCAGCATGCCATTTAAAAACATTTTTTTTTTTTTAGTTGGAGATGGACACAGCACCTTCATTTTACTTATTTATGTGGTGCTGAGGATTGAACCCAGTGTCCTACATATGCAAGGCAAGTGCTCTACCACTGAGCCACAACCAAACCCTACAGCTTGCCATTTTGATTCAGTTGGATACCAAGAGAAAGGTTAAGGCAAAGTCCCATGTGATTTAACATTTTGTGAGATTCATAGCCTGAATACTTAGGTGTCTTGGTGCACATATCTATACCTTTGTGTTTTGGTTCCTTCAATGTTGAAGGAGGGCAGAAGCCTATGGTTGTACTAAGATGATAATGGATTTGGGGCACACCCTTGCCCATGAGTAGAATGTTGAGACACTTAAAGTTGAGAATTGAGTAGTGTCCCTCAATCTTCTCCATTCTGTATCCCATTTATATCCAAACAAATGAGATATTCTGAAGTGTCTTTAATTATGTATGTGTGTGGTAAATGTATGTGTACCTGTGTTGCTGATAATGTCATATCACTGATTCTTAAACTATAGAGTTTGAAGCATTAGTCTGCTTGGGCTGTTCTAACAAAATAGCATAGAAGGTGCTTAACCAAGAGAAATTTACACACACAGTTTACCTCACAGTTCTATAGGTAGAGGGGAGTACAAGATCAAGGTGCCAGCCAATTTGGTTGTTGATGATTCTTGCAGGTGGCTGTCTTTTTGCTGTGTCCGGACATGGAATAGACAGAAAAGAGAATACAAGCTGTTTGATGTATTCTTTAAAGGTCACTAATCCTACCATAAGAAGCCTACCCACATGACTTCACCCACACCTAACTTCTTCCCCAGAGGAAATTTTGGGAGAACACAAATATTGAGTTCATAACATTTGAATAATTAAATCTAGGAAGCTTATAATTCTTGTATTATCGAATTATCAACAGACTCTGAAATTTTTGATAAAAGAATTAGATGGCACTTCCAAATTAGTGAACTTATAGAACCTACTTTTAAATTTTTCCTCTTTGAAAGCAGAAAGAATTTTAAATAAAAATTCAGAAATATTATCTTATACTTTTGGTGCTTGAGGACTTTATGATGCATTATTATATTCTATTATGTAAAGCCTAAGGAAAATGTGAGATTTTAAAATGAGGGAGAAAAAGTTAGGAGAGCAGAGAAAGTAAACTAACCTCACAAAAGGGAAAGACATGTTTTTTCATGTCTTGTATGATATTGTAAGTTGACCCTTATAGAAGAAAATAATACCAGTTTCTTTTTCCTAATGATAAAAGGAGAACATAGCTTTCAAATGGCTCAAAGCTAAGATAAAAATATAAAAATAATAAAGAGAACAACAAAGGATCCAATCATCAGAATGAAGACAACCTATAAAAGGCAAGAAAATATTTGCAAACTACATTTGATGAGGGATTGATATCTAGGATATATAAGAAACCTCAGAAACTCAATAGCAAAAATCCAATTTTAAATGGGCAATAGACCTAAATAGACATTACTCAAAGGAAAACATAAAAGTGTCCAACAGGTCTATGAAAAAATGCTCAATATGAATGATCAGGGAAAAGCAAATCTAAACCACAATGAGATGTCATGTCACTCCAGTTAGAAGGGTTACATCACGAAGGCAAAAGGTGAGTTCTGGCAATGGCATGGAGAAAAAGGAACTCTTGAACACTGTTGATGGAAATGCAAATTAGCACATCCATTATGGAAAACAGTGTGGCAGTTCCTCAAAAAATAAAATTAGAACTACGTATGACTCAATGATCTCATTCCTGGGTATATATGCAAAGGAAATGAAATTAATGCATTAACGATACCTGCTTTCTCATGTTTACTGTGGTGCTATTCACAAAACAAAGAGATGGAAATAGCCATCAACTGATAAATAAATAAAATGTAGTTAATATACATAGTGGAATACTATTCAGGTGTAAAAAAGAATGAAGTCCTATCATTCATGACAACATGAATGGAACTGGAGAACATTATGTTAAGTGAAATAACCAAGGTACAGAAAGACTATACTAAGAAGAAACATTAGATAATAGAAATAATTTCTGATGTTCTATTGCATATTAAGGTGACTCTACATGATATTGTACTATATTTTTTCAAAAGAGCTAGAAGAGAATATCTCGATTGTTTCACCATGAAGGAATGATAATTATTGAGGAAAGAGATGCTTTTATTCCAAGTTGAGCATTGCACAATGTATAAATGTATCAAAACATCACATGGTACCCCAAAGTCATAATTTTATCTGTCAAATATAACAGATAAATGTAAAAGAAGAGAAAAATGAGAAGCTCCATAATTAGTAACACTTATTGCTTGATATCACAGCTAATTAATATGAAATGGGGAATAACCTTCTTGGCATTAAGAAGTATAAAATAAAAGGAATAAACTCAATGTTTTAAAATGCTATTATGGTATCATTTAATGAGCACCTACTATACGCTACACCACATCCTAGGTACATTGTAGACAACATTTCTAATTTTTGCAATAGTTCTAATGTTACCTGTTTTCATGTTAGGAAATTGGGAACTGTAGGATTACAGAAATTACTCAAAGTTATGCATGCTTGTTTTCAAATGAACAGCCAGTCTTCGATATAGTCTAATGTACATCTCTGCCTTTTGTTAACTTTTTCTCTGCAAAGGGATAATAAATCACTTTGTGTCCAATTGTGTGTTTTCTGCTTTATCTTTTATATTTAGTAGCACAATGTGTAAGGTAAACAGGTCATTTATGTTAGCTGAATTAAGGTACAAATGTAAACACATGTAAATGATGAAAGTGAGAAAGAAAACTTTGTTTTTGTGCATTAATTTGTCCTTCAGATACAATGCTGTGCTTAAAAGTCTATACTTTCTTGACTTCCCACAAATGGTACAGAATTTCCATCTACTATCCATAAAACGAACTTATAAAGTAACATTAAAAAGAATCAGCAATAAAAAAAATTCAGGAACTAACTGATAAGTTCTCTGATACAGCTCCCAATTAAATTGATTGCCTCCATTTTTTTATTTATTAACAGGAAATTAACTTTGACTGTTAGCACCTGGATGAAAAACCCTGGGTTCAGATTATCAGTCTCCTGTACCCTGCAAAGATCTGGTTGCTGTAGGATCATTCAATTGAAGTAAGAACTAATTAATTAGAATGTAAGAATTTTATTCTTGAATCAACTTTAATAAGGTGACTTGGTATATTTCTGCAATGTGCCTATAGTTGCTAATTTTGAAAGAAGAAAAATGTAAGCACTCTTCTCTGGCCAAATTTTATGTATTTCAATTTCTATTCATCTTTTATGGATAAGCCTATTTTCTATAATAACATTATATATCAGTTTCTCTGTGACTCCTAAAATTGGTATAATCTCTTTGACTTTGTATGTACCAGTTCTTTTTTATTTAATTATAAATGTCATTAGAACTAATTTAATTAGGCTCTCTCTTTTTTGTTGTTTAAGTTTGCCAATGATTTTATCTAAAACTTACCACAACAATGCAACCTATACCACAATACAGTGTTGATTGTATATCAGTTATTACTTCTTTTCTCAGGTATAGATAGACTTATTGGACTTTTAGAACATTTCTTTCTATATGGCCACAGATAGACAGTGGACTACATGTGTTCCCTGGAGTCTGAAGACATGTAAGGGAAGTTTATAGCTATTCTTGGAGCACTGCAGTTGTTGGTAGGGGAAGATGCTACTGTGGGATGATAATACTTTCTGTTGGGCACTAGCTATCATCAATGTTCAGATGCTTGTTCAAGTTTACTTTGTATGAAATTTGACATGGTGTGGATAATGCAAAGGCCATAAATACAGCACAGAACCATGAAAGGACCCAGCATGACCATCGGCATACTTTAGGGACTCAGTTGAATTATTTAACCTTAGAATTCTCTTACTCCCTAATTTAAGAGGTTAGATTTGGTCAGGGAAAGGTAGCAAGTTCCTGTGCCCTGAAGGGTGAGAAAGATAATGCAACTTTAGGAAATATCTGGGGGAAAGAGGCTGTGCCCCTTATAAAGCCATTTAGTTTCAGATATTTTAAACTCCATTAAGTAGTTAATTGGAGAAGAAGTTAGGAAGGGGTGGAGGAGGAAGTGGGTTGTTTTTGGACTTTGGATTGAATAAATTCTAAGATCATTTCCAACTAAGCATAAGGCTGTAAGGCTATAAAATTGTATTATTATGTAAAGCACTTATTGCCTCACATCCATTGAGCACTTATATGTGTTCCTTTTCTGGTTATTATAAATGAGTAAAATACAAATAATTTTTGTTTGAATGTCTCTGAATATTATTGTGGAAATGGAAAAAAACGTGATTTTTAACCATGTAAATTCATACTACCTGATTCATCAGTATAATATTTCTTCTGAGGTTTCTTTTCTTTGTTTTTATTTATTCACCTGAAATGAGAACTTCCAATCTCATATAGTGACTAAGAATAAACCCTAACCTGTAAATTACCAATTCTCTCCCAACTGGTATTTTCACTAAAAAATCTTATGACCCCCTAAAGAAAGAAAGTCATACCACTTGTTTGAGACTAGTTTTGTGATTCTTTAAGAAGTCCCTAAAAGTTCTAGTTTATTTTTATTAACATCAACTAATATTTGAATTGAAACCTTATTCCATATAAAGAAAATATAAAATCAATAGTTTTAATTCTTATTTCCTAGCATAATTTTCTAGCTTCATCAAATGTTACTCCTCTGATTTTCTTTATTTTTCCTTTTTTACATCAATCACATATTTTTATTCATTTTTATCACTTGTTACTGCCTTTCAAATCTGTACCAACTGAGATTATAAGTGCATTTTATCAGAAGCTAATGGCAATTAGGCACCAGGCCTAGTGGAAGATGGGAAGTGGGCCAAGTCAATATATTCTTGGGGTCTTGTCTATTTTCTTTGGCTCAATTTAAATCTGAATTTATGTGGACAAGAAAATGGAACCCAGGATTTTCAGAAGTCAATGTGTTATCCTAATGATAAAGGGATAGTAGAAGGTACTGGGATCTTTGTATTCTTAGTAGCACCCTTCCAAATCTTTCTTCTTATCTTTGTTATTCCTATGCCTTTTAATGTCATGAATATATACATTTATAGACAGAATCAAGGTCACTTCAGTATGATCCATTTTGAGAATGGGCATGGTGCCTGATGCTGTGTCTTTTAGGTGGTTTTTCCATGTGGTAGTAGAAACCATTACTACCATAACCACCAAATTACATTAGTTTTTGTGGTGAGGAAATTGAACCTAGGACCCTGTGCATGCTCTCTAGCACTGAGTGCAACCCCAGTCTCATATTTTTATTTTCTTTCTTTCCTTCCCTCTATCTTTTTTTTTTTTTTTTTTTTTGGTGGCGGGAGGCGGTATTGGCTAGGGATTGAACTCAGGGCTTGTGCATGCTGGGCAAGTATTCTACTGAGCTATACCAAAAATAACATTTTGGAAGGGTTTGACAATAGATGTTTTAGTCCAGCTATGTTAATACAACTTTGAGTGCTGGCTGACCATTTCCTTCACAGCCACGTTAAAGCTGAAGAACTTAGATGTCAATACTCAAACTGATCAGAACTGATTACATCTGCACTTGGACTGACCCACAATATTTTATATTAGTAAAAAACTCTCAGTTCTTTTGTTTTTAACTTGTGTTATATCCTCTAAAGACTCCACATATTCTAGAAAATAAAAATAAACATAGATGTAAAAATGTTAGCAGTTAAGGTACAGCTATATGAAGAGATTTTCTAGTGATGCCCCCTGTATCCTGTGATTTTGTTTTATAGAAGAAATTTATAAAAAATAAATTAGAAGAATAAGTAAGCATTTTTTATTCTCTTTAAGGAATAAATTCACATGTTTATATTCAATGCTTTTATGACACAAAGTACATGGACAAAGTAGACATATATAAAACAAACCTAATTATTTGTTTCTTATCTCATGCATACATAATTAATGGCAGGAATGTCTAATCCCCTGTTTAACTCACTGATTTCCAACAGGAAAATGAACTAATGCAAACATCTAAATGATGTATTTAATTGACACCTTTCTTTTTCATAGGTTCTGAAACTATGAACTTATATTTTGAATTCCTTCCATTGTATGAAAGATGTTCTGATATCCACTTAATATATGTTCACCTTTAGCACTTGACATTTACTGTCGTCATGGCTTTCAAATGAAGTGTTTAATTAAAATCAAATTGCCATTGTTTTAATAACCCAGAAAAAAATGGGTATGAATTAAATTCTTTTTAAAAGATATGGCAATGGATTTAAGAGTACAGTAGCTCCTGTTTGAATATTGCAGTTGTTTCAAAAATTTTATAAAATATTCTTATTATCAAAATCTAATTTAGAGTTTAATGATGCAGTAAAGTTGAGACGTTCACAAAGAAACCAGAATAATAACAGTAAAAACTTAGCCATAGCTTAGTACAATCCAACCAAAATTTTCTGGTCAATTAGATTTGATTGTGTTAAACAGTGACATACTACAAAAGTAATTAGGGATCACATATTATTGATTGACTGTATGCTGAGGCTAGTTAGAGACACTTTATGCTGCCTGAGACTTGACACCACTTTCTGGAACTCTTTAAAGCGGGACAGATGCAATTATCACAATTTTTATTTTTCTTGAGAAGGATCTCCCATAACTGCTTAGTAAATGCCATTTATCCCAGAATTTACTATTTGTTATTTTATTTTCCTTAAGAGACAGTCTTTGTTGAGGGTACAAAATTAATTTTTAAAAAGGAGTGTTAAATGATCTATTGGGAACAATTCCATGGAGAAATAAAACCTGGTACCACACACCGTTTGTAAAACACTCAGGATCTGTACATTTCTGACCCAATGGATTTAAATGAATCTGATACTTTAATTCTCATACAAGTTTTAAATGGGAAAATACTAATTACAGAAACCTTGAGGTACTTTTCAATTTTTGTCCTTAAATGTACCCACCCCAATATAATTTCATCTAAAAATGGTTTTCTAGTTATCTACTCATCATGAGATTAGCTTTGTTAGAAGAATCACAGTCTATTTGTTTAAAAATTATAACAATTATTTAAAGACAATAAATATTTGCATTTTATTGTACTATTTTTGGCAGAATATTAATTTTTATATTACTATAAACCTCTTGAATCTGAGATTATATTTCATTACTATATATATCTATATCTGTATATTTTTTAAGAATATGTGCCTTGCAGGAGACAAACTTGTAAGTTTTCCTTCTAAAGATAAAAAGGACAACATCCATATAATGAATAAAAACCAGCCATTATAATCTAAACGATATTTTAAAGGGAAAGAATCCAACTCATTAACTTTTGACTTTATATACATATATATATATATATATATATATATATATATATATATATAAAATTAGCTGCCTAATTTTGCAAGTTTTTAAAAGTTCATCACATTAGTTTTTGATATAAATTTCAATTATATCAACTTTTAACCATATTAATCAATTTGGCAGCAATTAAGTACTTGATTCTGAAAATTGTCTTTACACAAATTGCTTTCATTCTCTTATGCAAGTGGAATAAAACTGTAACATTTCTTTGCAAATGTGACATATAATCTCTTAATTTACATCTTGTGATTTTCATACTTTTGTGTTTATGAAGTGAAGTACTTTTTTTTTTTTTTTCTCATTAAGTTGCTTAGGGACTCACTATGTGGTTGAGTCAGCTTTGAACTTGCAATTCTCCTGCCATGGCCTCGTGAGCCTCTGGCATTACAGGCTTGTGCCACCATGACTAGCATGAAGTACCTTCTTGTTCTTGGAACCTCTTTTTCTACTTTTCTTACCAATAGAATGATTTCTAAAATTGATTTTTTTCAAGTTGAGTGTTCACCTTTTTTAAATAGAAAGTTGTTTGTGGGGCTACAAAACTCATTTTCTTGATTCCCTTACTCTTTCATACTCTGCTGTAAACATTTTCAAAGATAATTTCATACAAATATTTTTGGCGAATTGAATGCTATATATATCAGTAAAGGAACAAAGATAAATATGCTGCAGATTTTCTTTCAAAATATTCACCTTTAGTGCTGCTACAAATAATTATAATGAATTGTGATATTACATAATGAAAGCATGTAAAAAGGAGCACAAGAGTGAGGTGATATTTTAACTCCTAATTATTTAGATCAATTTCCAACTTCAGGTCCAAAGGCTAAGGTTATCAATCTTTTTGAAATTCATACCATGTCAGAACAAAAAAAGCCTACATAACATAAAACAATATGTCATAAATAATTATGTACATGTGCATTTTTAAATTTATCATTAAGTATGAAAAATGAATATTTAGTTGCTATTATGTGCTATTTCATATTATTTGCTTTTCTGTTATGTAATTGTTCCTATTTGAACAAATTACATTGGGTTTAGTTAGAGGTAGAAATTAATAGGAGTACTAATTAAAGAAATATTATGTTGAGAAAAATATAGCAATAATAATAGTCTTTTTTCTGTTATCTTATATCTGAATTTATTTAACTATTCTTAATTTTTGTTGAATGTTTACATTTTATAGACAATATCATTGTGGATTTTAAGGATAACTGTGAGATTATAAAAAGAATGCAAATGTGCTAATATTTCATGCAAAGTAGCAATGATATTTTCTTTGTCTCACAATGCAATAGGATATTTTAATTCTTTGATTACTTTTCCATAATACCTCTCTGAACTGCCTGGAGCTGTAGGTCATCCTTCTTTAATGTAATGGTAAAACTGAATGTAGTCAAACATATAGTCCACCTTGAATTGCAGCTCTATTCTTATCAAGCTCATATTTCACTAGTTCCTGGTATCAGCCTGATGGGTTAATATCAAAATATCTTGCCAACAAAATCATTTGACTACTTAGGATTTTACTTCTTAGCAGTGGCAGATATTTATGCATGTTAGAATTAGAAACTAGAGTGTTTCTCTCAGCCTCAATTTTTGGGGCTGCATGTGTTTTGTAATTTCTCCCTAAGGTTTTGCACCCATTGCTGAAAACTGAAATGTTTTACATTCCACAGTGGGGTTTCCCAGTATATTTTTTCTTGTTTTGGATTTTTTTTATCATTATTTATTTATTTATTTATTTTTTACACACTGCATTTTGATTCATTGTACACAAATGGGGTACATCATTTCTTATCTATGGTACATGATGTAGATTCATAACATATTCATATATGTACATAGGGTAAGGATGTCCATCTCAGTCCACCATCTTTCATACGCCTTCCTCTCATTTCATTCTACATAATATAAGGTTTTTGTTTTGTTTTGTTTTGTTTTGTTTGCTAAAATCTGAACAATGACAAGCAAATTTGACCCAAAGACCAGTGGATACCTTCAGATATAATTGGTACTCAACATACCTAAAACAGGCTTTTCTTTCCTATGTCTATACTGAAAATATATGTTCTGTCTTGCCATATTGCACTCAATTCATGAAGCAAGAAACATGGGAATCATCATATTAAATCACTTTCTCTTAACCTTTTTCCAGTAATTCATTGAGTCCTATGAAATAACATGAATCACCTTCCCATCGTTTTAAAAGTTAAAAATACTCAAAAATATAGAGAAAAGCCTATTTCATTTCAAGTTTCTACAAGGCTAAGAAGCCAGTAATCACTCTAATTAGTTTCATGTGCATCTATAAAAGTATGTGTACATGCAAATATCCATACTATTTTCAGTTGTTTCCATGTGGCAATAGTCACTGCCATTTAAAAAGGAGAAGAATGAGTGCCGTAAAACAGGTGTCCATTTCTAATTTCTTTAGAAATTCTGAAATCCATCTGAGTAATATTACCATTCTACTAGTCAAAAGATAAGAAAATTCCTTATTCTATTCTTGGTTATAACTCATGGATCATGGCTCTAACTCTCTTGAAGAATCTTCCATTTCCATTATCCTCCTTAGGTACATAAAGAAAGCATTGGAAAATATCTACTCATGGGTGGCTGAGAAAGTGCTCCTGCCCATAGAAAGTTGGGAGCTTAAAAATATTAATATCTCATCCAGTTAGTCTTTTTGCAACTTCTGTAACTACAGCTCTCCTCAAAGTATATTTCCCCCCTCAGTTTGTTTGATTTCAGTCAGCTCTATGTGCCAAAAGAAAGTTGATTCTCTTAAATGTTTTATAAAGAAAATTATATTTTTAGGTTGTTTTCAAGTAGTCATAAATTTTACTTTTTCCTTTCATTCACACACACACGCACACACACAAACATTCTTTCTCTTGTTTCTTTTCTTTACTAGTATCTTTAGTATAATGTCAATTAATTCTGATGATAGTGATTTTTTGTCTTGTGTCTGATTTTATTAATAAGGCTTTAGTGTTGCTCAATTAAGCATGTGACTGACTTTTGGGCTAAGCTAGACATAGTGTACCCTGAAAAAAAATTGACTTCTAGTTCTATTTTATTGAGTATTTTAATTGAAAATGGTTATTAAATTAGCAAATGGCTTTTCAGCATCTATAAAAGGAATAAAATAGCATTTTTCTGAGATCTACTCATTTTATTATAAATTTTTATTGATGGATGGTCTAATATACATTTATAAAATATTTGGAAAAATCTCACTTGAATATGATTGAATATGATTCCTTTTATTTTTACCTGAAGTGCATGCACTAATATTTTATTTAGAACTTTTGCCTTGATAGGCATCCGTATGTCATGACATGAGTACTTGGGTATGTGGGTTGTATGTGTATAATCCTGCTTTTGTTTTTTAATTTTATTTGAGGTAATGGGAATTGAACCCAGTGTCACTTTACCACTTAGTAATGTTCCCAGCCTTTTTTATTTATTTTGAGGCAGGGTCCCACTACCTTGCCAAGACTGGTCTGGAACTTGTGATCTTCCTGCCTGAACCTCCCCAGTCACTGGAATTACAGGTGCATGCCACTGTGCCTGACTGTGTGTGTATACTCTTTGTTGGAACATAAAGTTATCTTTTCTTAGCTCATATCCTGGAAAATATTTTAGAAGCATTAAATCTGATCTTTAATTTTTTTAATTCCTCATGAGAACTATTTACAATTACTGCTTTTTTTTTTCCTATGGAAAAATTTCTCCATTTCTTCTATATAATTTAGTGTTTAGATATTCTATGTTTTCTGAGATCAGTTTTGGTGAATTATGTTTTCTTAGAAAATTACCTATTTTGTGTGTATTTTCAAATTTATTTGCATAGGGTTTAGCAAAATAGTTGATTAAAATTCTTTTAAATGGACTTTGTGGTTATTTTTCATTCATTATTTGTCATTCATTTTTGCTTATTTATTCCATTTTTACTCCTTTCTTTAAAAAAAATAAGCCTACCAGTGATTTTTTTTCATTCAAATGACCAATTTTTGCATGCATTTATTCTATTTTTGTTTTTTCATTATCTTTTCTTTAACAGGTTATTCTGCTTTCCTTTACTGTGTCATTCCTCTCCTAAAACTTGAAGATATTTGCATAATTTATTTATTTCATTGTTTTTATGGATAAAATATTTAATAATGAGAAATTTTCCCTAAGTAACATGTTTAATTTTTAAGAACTGCATTTTATAGGAATGAGAATTAAAGAGTTCATGCTAAAAATTAGTCACATGTAAGGCATAAAGCAAGCAACATGACATTCTTTGCTGGAACAAAACATTTTAATGTAATAATAGTAATTAAAGTGAGACAGGTCATGGAAAGTCTCTTTTTTACATTTAATTGTATATAGTCTGATATTAACTTTTTCTATACATATAATAAGACTTGTGATGTATAATTACAATTTACACACTCTTGTATCTGTTTTGTTTAAGTATGTGTCTCTAATAATTTGTAATATATTTACTTTCTTGTTGTTCCTCTTTTTCCCTAAAGATTTTACTCAAAATACAATGAGGATTAAGTTACAAATTCTCTTCCTCCTTATAACCCTTAAATTTGTTTTTAAATTTTATACTTATGGTTTTAATTGTTTTTTAGTTTACTGCATCCCAAACTTACACTTTTTATAAACAGGAGTGCTCTGAATGACCAGAGAGCTAAGCAACTTGAGAGTCTTCAAGAAGGCCTGGGTGGCAGGATGGCAAAATGGAAAGTGTCATGTGTGAGAAAGTTTAGACTTGTCAACCTCCCCTAGCCAGTTACCATCCTTGTTTAGCTATGAACTGAACTGACCCTTCCTTGCACGAATTCACCTTTCTCTTTGGGGACATAATTAGGCTTAGATGAGACCGTGAGGGTGAAGCTTAGATGATGGCATCAGTGCCCTCGTAAGAAGAGACAGCAGAGGACACTGTTTTCTCTCCCAGCTTCTTGCTCTTGTTCTCACTCTTTCTTGAGAGGATGTAACAGGAAAGTGGCATTCTGTAAACCACAAAAAATGCCCTCCGACAGAGTTTGACCACGCTGACACCCTGACCTTGGACCCATCCTCCAGAACTGTAAGAAGTTAATTCCCATTGTTTAAGTCAACCAGACTATGGCATTGTGTTATGGTAGCCTGAGCTACCCAAGTTGGTGACATTTAATTTCATCTGTGGAAGCCTCTGCTAAGTATTGTATCTTTTTCAAGGTAATAAAATGGTTATTATCTTGGTGGGAATTATAATGAGACTGCAAACATTTGGAAAATGGGTTTGTTTTATATTTTCTTTAAGCATCATGTATGTTTTTAAAATTTATATCAGGAAGGCTATGTAGAGGTATTAAAATGTTGACTTATGAAGTGTAATAAAATATTTTTAGGTTCTAATTCAGAAATTATTATTTAATGTTTAAATTATTGGAAAGTATGATTCCTTTGGGAATGAAGATTGAGTATCAAATAATGACAGTGTATCTCCATGTGTGCAAAATTTCAGAACTTTTTTTAGGATTGAAAATTTTTATTTGATTGCTCAACACTAAAATATTTAATTTTATTTTATGTTTCAGGATGGGCAGGTTGGTATATGAATTCCATCAGAAGATCTTAGAACTCACCTTTGATTGCAATTTTAATGTTTTCTTTTAGTCATGTACCTCTCAGGAGATTTAACCTTCATTAGTAATGAAAACTAAAGTTTATATAGACATATATCACTGCTATGACTAAAGGACCCGACCAGAATAATTTTTAAGGAGGAAGAGTTTATTTGAGGGCTCATGGTTTCAGAGGTCTCAATCCACAAATAGCAGGCTCCACTCATCAGGGCTCCTGGTGAGACAAGAACAACATGGTAGAAGAGTGTGGCAGAGGGAAGTGGCTCACATTATGATCAGAGCAGAGGGAGACTCCACTGGCTAGATACAAATATATACCCAAAGCCACACCCTACCACTTCAGTTACTACTCAGTTAATCCCTATCAGGGGATTAATTCACCGATTGGGTTAAGACTCTCACAAACCAATCATTTCTCTTCTGAACCTTCTTGCATTGTCTCACAATTGAGCTTTTGGGAGATAGCTCACATCCAAATCATAGCTATATATATGTAAAATTTATGTCACTTTGTCCTCAGTGTCTTTGGGAGATATTTTATTATTTTCATTTTGTAATGAGGAAACTGAGAGTAGGAAATAATAATTGACTCACTTTGTATAACTAGATTGTAGCAAAGCTAAGGTTTAACTTAATCCACATCTTTAACCATTGAGTTAAGATTCGAGTTATATGACTAGATCATAATCTTATGATAGGATCTAATGATGTTCTGTTTTCTACTTGATGACCACTTAATGCATTTTTGTGACATACTAAATATATTTTTAATAAGAAATTTTTAACTATCTTTATTTCATTACTCTACTAAACACATACATAGTCTGTTGAATAATCCAGTTATGTATATTGCCAAAGAACTTAACAGACAGAGCAAGGCATAGTGACTTCTTAAGGAAAAAGAAAAAAGACATTTTTTTCAGTCACTTTTAGAAATTATTTCCATATAATATTTACTGTATGAAATGACAGATTGAATAGTTCATCCATGACCTCAATAATGCCTAAGGGAGGTAATCAAATTTTAAACATTTAACTGCTAGGTAACAGATAATCAGAATAGCTTCTTCTCCATATTTACCTTTTAATGTCAGTAATTCCGTTTGTCAATATGTCCCAAATATGGATCTGCATGCCAGCTCTTGGCTGTTGCAATTTCTAAGCAGTAACTTTATTCATAGGGCCATTGTGTAGCCAAGGACTTTAAACCAGAAGCCTACTGTGTTTATTGATCTATTTCTTCATAATTCCATATCAGGCAATCACACAATTCATGAACGGTCTAGGAGGGAAGAAACACACACATTAGACCAGCAGGAGACTGAAGTAGCCACATACTTAGAGACTCCACTAAGAATTTTAGCCTCATCTGTGTTATGTGGAATGATTGTGAAACACCACAGTGGGACTTTTAAACAAATCAAAATTACAGCTTTTTATTCTAAAATATAAATGTTTCTTTAAGGAATCATTTTGGTATTTGCCTAAGGTTGTTTGTCCCCTTCCATTTGAATAGGATGTGAAATTTTCTGAGTCCAAATGAGGTGGTTAGCCAAGCAGTATTCAGTAATGTTCAGTCTTTGCTCTCAAATGTGTTTTTTTATTTTTCCATTTTGTGGCTCGGCTGAGTGTCTAGACTTCTGCTATATATTCTGGACCAACAACGTTCAACTATTCTGATGTCACCTCTGCTCCATCTACTGGAATACTGATTTACTATGCAAACTGTTTGGTGATATCATTATTTTTATAACAGCTTTAAAAAAATTTTTTTTTCAAAGCCTGGTGCCAAAGAGCATTAAAATTATTTAGTTAAATTGAGAAAGCTCAGAGCTGAATTAAGATGAAACTATTAAATTAATCCTATCCTCTTGTGCCCAAATATATGTAGCCAGCACAGTCTTTTGTCATGAAGAAACAGAGAACTGCTTTGCACAGGGAGGGAGACATTGGTAGATGAAGGCAGAAAAGTAGGTGAATTTTGAAATTAAACTGGTACAGTGAATATCCACAGTATTTGCTCTACTCTGCTTCCCAGTCTCACAGCTACAGTGAGCTATTAGTTCTCATACCTTCCCTGACCTCTCAGGTCTCCTTGCAGTGTTCTTTCTTCTTAGAGCCCCCTCTCAATAGTGTTTTCTTGGAAAACTCCTCTATTTTTCAAGATTCCTGACAGTTTCTTTTATGTGTTTCCTGATGTCCCAAGACATCAGAGAGAGAGAGAGAGAGAGAGAGAGAGACAGAGAGAGAGACAGAGAGAGAGACAGAGTTCTCTTCCTTGTGCTCCTATAAGACCTCCAGTCTATTTCTCTTTTAGCATTATCAAAATATAATTAATTGTCTTCTGCATGTCTGGCTTTTTTTATTAGATTCCAAACTCCTTGAAGGTAACAAAACTTTGTGGCCATTGTTATTATTGTGACTTATGATCAATTTGACTCAGGAGGAGAAATCCCAATATTTGAAGATCATTTGGCTACCAAAGTGCTTGGGTTTAAGTACTAAAACTCAGAGAACACAAGGTAAAGTGACTTTGTTAAGCACAAACAGAGGCAAAATATTTTGAGTAGATGGTGGCAGTGGCAGCAAGGGCAGGGCTTCCTGTGCAGTCAGTGAGAGGGGCTGGGACAGGATTGGATATGACGGTACCCCATGAATTAATGAATAAAAAAGTGGATCACAGATTCTTAGTAAAACCCAGGAGGAGTCAGTAAAGCAGTTAATTTTAACTTTCCATCCTCCCACCCTGAGAAATGGAAAGGACTTTAAAATTAGCAAGAGAAGGGAATGATACATGAGAGTCTGGAAGGTTACCACCACCATTCTTTACATCTGCAGGATACAGAACTGCAGGTCCTGAGGGTCAACCACTTGCCTCAAGTTGTACAGTTCAGAAGGGATCAGCAAGGACCCCTGTCCCCGATTTTTTCAGTCCTGAAAAAGTAAACTTCAATGTTTTAGTTTTGCATTTTAGAATATTTTCTTTCTCTTTCAATGAAACAAAAAATCTCCACAGGATGTAATGTTATCTTTTTAAGGAAGCTGCATGATTTATTGAAAACCAATGGGGGTAATATGTTCAGATCCCTATGCCAACATTTTCTCACCTTTATTCACTAAAGTAATTAATTTAATAATAAAAAACACAGAACTAGCATAGAGTCAGAGAGAGTAATGCTCAGTGAACACCCCCCACCCCCAACCTTGTCATTACATCCTTGGAAAAAGCAGTCATCAGCAATATCCCAAAGGCAAAATGTCGGTAGAGTGGGTGAAGTATATGTAGCAGGAGTGTTGGAGGTAAAATGCTGGATATAAGATGAGTACTTGTAAAAGGGAAGCCTCATGCTTAGAAGACAAGTATTCCTCTTTTCCTTAGGCTTGCCCTGGAACTAGACTTTTGCCTTGTTGTAATCAGCCATCTGGCAGCAGAAAGAATTCTATCCAAGAATTTAACCTGATGCTTTTTTAGTCTCCACTTGAACTATGGAAATATTTCCATATTCTTAAATAGCTTAATGGTTTTGTAATGTGGATGAATGTTCAGTCTGTGTCATATGAGGCTAGCAACTCATTTTAATTTTGATCATGAGATAGTACATATTTTTTCATACTTTAGAGTTACTTTGTTTGCAAAAAGAAACTTAAGCAACATTTAAAATGAAATTAGTTATTTGTTCCCTACTGAACTTCATCAAAACTGTTTTCTGTATCTGTAAAATGCTTATGTCTATAATTGATAACAGGTTTGACAAAAATATATGCATGCAAATAATTATGCCAGCAAAAATTTGCCGTTATGATAGACATAGTTTTATCCACAAACATTTTTCTTTTGTCAGTAGAAAGCATAGGATTTGTTTCTCCAGAAATTCAGGATTACATAGAAAATCTGTTTTGCATGTATGCTACCACAATTATTTGTGTATTTTGGCAGCCAAAGTTGATCTAAATTATTTTATAATCGCTGCACTCAATGCTGTATTGTTAATTTGCATTCAGATGATTTATCTGGAATGATTCAGATATTTTAAGTGGTATGTTTTTAGATTGGCAAAAAAAATCATGTATCCTTTTCACAATTTATATGAAAGATCCAGATGCACCTTTATTTGCCTGTGCAAACTCTCAGGCTTTTTAAGAGATGGAATTTTCATTTCCCAGATTGATTCGAATCTAGTATATGGCCTTATTAATTGGGAAAGATGCAGTTTATAGAGATACTTAGGTTTTCTGGTTAAAGTGTTTTTGTTAGCTTCTTGAAAAGAAGAGTACACAAAAGTTAGAAGCAGGAATTATGTGCTTTGTACACTTTGATGACTTAGAGGTTCATTAAAGATTAGTTTTCAATTAAAATAAAATTTTATCTTTAATGAATAGATCTATCAGAAGTTTAGAAGTAGTGCCAGACTACATATAGTAAGAGAGTTAGTTCTTCCTCTATGCTATAAGATACAGTAATTATTACTTTTATTTGGCTAATGCTTTACAGTCTGCAGAACATTTCATGTGCATCTTATTTAAACCTCCCTGTCTCCTGTAAAGTAGATAAAGCAGGCAATAATTTGCTTTCCATTTTATATGGAAGGAACCTAGTGCTCTGAAGCTTGAAGCAATAGAAAACAGTACAAGAGGCTGCAATTGATACCCGTATGCCTTCCATTCCAAAGTCCCCCTTACATCTCCATGTTGGTGAAGTCTGTGCATGTCATCACACTGCCAATCATATCTCTTCTTGTTTGCAAAGAAGCCTTCCAATTAGAGAACTGCAACAGTGATTTTGCAGTGAAAAATGAAAAGTCAGTTAAAGTTTCTAACCTAATGGTAAATTTCTCAGGTTGGCCAGTATCAAATACATTGGCTGGATTCACTCACACAGAGAAATTCATTCAATAAGGTACTGCAATAGGGACTATGGGAGATACAGATAAGTGAGCCCCAGATTTAGTGTGGTTCTTTGATTTATTTTGAGATCTCTTCATGGTGGAGAATTTCATTACTCATTTGTGATAATATCACTGAGAAAAGCAGCTGAGATTCATCTAGAAGATAGCTATAGGTTTGCATGTGGGTGGACACCAAATGACCTTAGGCAGGATTTTGCTGTCCTTGTTATGATGTGTACATGGTTATGATGAAGTCATTTATACACATATATGTTATTTTATTTATATATTTATTTATTTATTTTGGTACCAGGTATTGAACTCAGGGGAACTCGACCACTGAGTCACATCCGCAACCCTATTTTGTATTTTTTTAGAGACAGGGTCTCACTGAGTTGCTTAATGCCTCACTTTTGCTGGAGGCTGGTTTTGAAATCAAAATCCGCCTGCCCCAGCCTACTGAGCTGCTGGGATTACAGGCATACGCCACCACACCTGGCAGATGCAGCCATTTATAATGGACTTCTTTGACTATGATTTGGAGTTGGCAATGTTATGAACATTAGCATTTATCCATGGTTGAGAAGCAATTTCTTTTTGCCATAGTTAGTTACACCATACATACTTGTTTTTAATTCTGTTCAATAGTCTTAGTTATTGTGGTGGTGCTTTGTTTTTATTTTTGTTTTCCTACTTACTTTCAAGTTTTGCTCCTGTGGATTGCTCAAGTCTGTTAAATGAGGGGAGGGATAGATATGAACCTACCTTATGATTTATTAGTTCCTAATGACTCCCACATACTTAACTTTCTTTTTCAAATCTCAGTTCCTAAATCCTGTCCACAGTAGTTCACACTGCTATCTGTCACCTTCTCTCAGGTGCCATTTTGTCTTAATCCTTTCTACTTCTAAAGAAAATAATTATTTCAAGTAAATAATGTTAAATGCTATTTGATATTTTTCACCATGATTTTAACTGGAAAAGCAACATGCCCACAAGTTTTAATAGTACCTGGAAAACAGCAAGCTCCCATCTAAAAAGAAAGTCTTAAATGTGGAATCAATTATACTTTTAATGCCTTATAGTAAAAAACAGCAAATTGAAACTTACTACTTGTATGCACATAAAAGTACATTGTTTACAATGTTCTAGAAGCAAATTTCAGAAGCATTTTCTGCTTAGATTGTCATGAATTATCATATATGTTATGACTTTTAGAGTATAAAGGATCTTATTACATTTGAATTATTTATTCTGTGTTACTTTTTGTAAGTAAATAATATGTTTCCTATTTTAGAAAATTCTACATCTCTGAGCTTATATGTTCAATGTTCTATCTTCAAATCCATAGCCACTTACATCATGTATTTTTAAAGCCCTATTGAAGTTTTATATTTTTCTAATAAATAAAACAAAGCAATCTATCTGGGGGAATGATCTTTCTATACACAAATCTGACTTATTTGGAACCTCCTCATATAGACATGTTGAAAGAATTTAAATGATTTCAAGGTGATTTATTACATGAAATGTACTTGTCATTTAAAAGACTCACATTTAAAATGTAGTAATTAGAAAATAAATCTGTAATAATATTGACAAAGAAAAACTAGTGGGACGTATATTTGAGAGAAAAATTCATAATTCAGTGTGTTGAAAAAAAAAGATCCTCATAGTTTATTTATTTATTTTTTTGTGAGATGTGGTAGATGAAAGAGAGGGTGGTAAATTAGGAATAGAGAGGGGAAGACTCACATAGGTGAAAAAAAAATCTTACATTCACTATTGTAACCATTTGAAATGAAATGTCCTTTCCAAAAACAGATCAGAAGTCAAATCTTTCCCTTTATATTTGCCCAGTGTTTAAATGCTGAGGGAGATCATTGTTATGTGATTATAATAATTCTGCCAGGTTTTAGGATCATTTTTCTTTCATTTAGATCTTGAAATAATTATTTTGGCTTCTGTAATTTCATGGATAAATTATTGCCACCTGTCATTGTTGGCTAGATGATCCAGTGAAGTTCAGTTTAAGCTTTTGATATTTGTAGAAATGTGACATTTGGCTTTTGTTTTTCCATTATATACATATATACCTTGGAAAAACTAAGAAGTAGATAATCTGAAGCTATTTTGAGATCTTTATATTATTACAGATAGCTTATCACAAGCAATAATTTATTTATGCTCTATTTGTTTGTGGTAGATAAATTAATATCAGTAAAGCATGATATGACCCCAATCCATGTTGTCTTTCTGGACTTTTGAGCTAAATTTCTAAAGATTGACATGACAAGTACAATTGAAATAAACATCACTTAAATGTGCAAATTGAATAATTGCTCACACAGCAACCTACCAATTAGTCAGTTATTGATGCAATTTACTGAATGTACAGCTAATATGAGGTAAAGAAAAAATATCTTGGTTCAAAATTAAGACAGCCTAAAACCTGTCTTTGGGCTAATCTCACTTAGAATAAGGAATCTGGATCCTCAGGCACATATCAACTCAGGCATAATTTTAGATATTGAGGGTAGTACATGAGCTTATGGACATTCGCTTTCCTTCCTTCTTCATGAGTTGTAAAGCATGATTGCTTAAGGGATATATGGGTCATCTTTATGCTACCTCTCAAGTCTTAAAAATCACATAACTTAATCATAAACTTTTGAAACTTAAATTCCATTATTTATAAAATGAAGACTTACAGGGTAATAGTAAGAATTAAATAATATAAGTCTAATAAAGCATAAAACAATTGTATTAGAGCTGACATTTACTGACCTGTTTACCAAGTGACAGGTCCTCCAGTAAATAATTCAGACTTATTATATCATTTTCTTTCTGTAACTCTTTTAAAGGTACTGTTTGTTTCCCCTTTTACAGATTAGAAAAATGAGGTTTAGAGTTTACTAAATTGGCCCCAAATCACATAATTGTAGAAGCCAACTCCATAGCTCAGTATTCTTGAAATATACCAATTACTCTGTTGCCATTTGAAACAGAACTTAACATTAAGCCTTTTATTCAATCCAATTAGCTCCTTTCACTCTTCCCTCAGGTAGGGTTAGGTCAATCCAAGCTATTTAGGGGAAGAAAGGGTAGAAAGAAATACTTTGCATTTCAAAGGATTCTAAGTCAGACTTGGGGCCTTGTGATGGGTGACCTGTATCAACATGTTTTTACGTTGCCCCAGAGTCCTGAGGCAATTCAACAGCACGGGCTTCTAGAAAAAACTTACTACTGAAACTTACTACTTAGAAAATCAGATTGATGGGTACTGTTCATTCAGGACCAAATAATGTTTGCAATTAGAGTGCCATTAGTGGAAAAATCATGAATTTTAAAATTAAAGCCATCAAGAATTTTTTAAAAGATACTTTCTTATTATTTGAAATATATCATTTACAATATTATGATATATAATTTACAATATTATGTATGTATCATTTATATGATACTATTGGAAGTTTCTTAAAGTAAAAGTGAGGTTCCAAATAATAACTGTGGAATATAGCCACAATTTCAGGGAAAATTAAGCAATAAACAAATGCTTTGTTTCTAGTTATATTTCTAATGTTTGAAGCCACATTTAATCCTTATCAATATAATAATTAATGCAATGAAATCTTAGGATTTTATGCACTGGGGAAGATTATTAAGAGAGAAAAATGTTGAAGTAGTATTTATCACCTACTTATTTTGACTGCAGAAGAGAAAGTTCAGTGACTTTGCAAAGTATCTAATGGAGTATTAATGGAGTAGAAAGTAAAAAATACCCATAAAAATGATCCAAGTTGATGAAAATTGTAGTGTAAAAATAATTTGAAATTGGACTTTCAAAGGTTCCTACATCAGATTTTTGTTTACTCTTCTGTTTAGTCTTCTCAGAAATCTAATAAAAACAAATCCAAAATCATTTTAGAGCCATAACATTTGAGAGATAATTGAAAACTGAAGTTTACTAGTCAACCTCCCTCACTTATGTTAAATGAGGAAACAGACTGAGAAAGACTAAATAGGAAATAAAGTTTTAAAGGAATAAAGACCTTGGAAATCATTTAATACAATGTATTCTTTGTGATTCAGAAAATGTAAGAGGTTTTGAAGGAACATAGAGGTCATTACTGCCACAGCCTGGTATATCCTCTGACCACTTTTTTCTATTATTTACTATTTTTACAAAAGTTAAGATGAAACATCATTGTTCACTCACTTTCTGAATCCTAAGTAGAATTACCACATGCTAACTATTGCTATCCTTTGTGTCACAGTATTCTTTGTGTCATGATTGTTTGCTTCAATATACAGATGTAAGGTGGGCAACTTTTGTGTATCATATGTGTAATTCCCTTTCTTGAGAATAAGGAATAAAAAGCAAACAAGATGCATATCATGTTGCTGTTAGAAGGTTAAGGTTGAAAATTTTCAGAGGTGAATTTACAGAAGTATTGATCATTAATAAAATTGGTAACAGTAACTTTTGGGTTAAATGATAATAAGAACCTTTTATTCTGGCAGCAATTGGGAGAATGGAGAGAAGTAGAGAAGTAAGTTCGTGATTAAAAAGAAATAGAAGTGGTAGATTTCTTATAAGGTGAGTCTTATTACTAGGGGAAACCAGGGGAAATTTATTGGAATGCTAACCAATAATCTCAAGCACTATAGACAAAATTTGTTGTGAAGATCTTGGAAGGTATACATGTGCAAATTACTCCCTATCTGTCTTTGTTTCTTCCTGTTTTCTTTGACAGCGTGAAAATAATAGAAAGATTTGAATGGCCAAGTAAATAAAAGTCCAAGTGATTTAATTTGGAACAGATAAAACACACCCCCACACACAAACACACACACACACACATACACACAAAGCATGATAATTCACAAAATCAATACTGAAACCCACATAAAGACATAAGGTGCAATACCAAATGGGAAGGTGGCTTAAATAGTTGCAGGTAGGAATACA
The DNA here is from genome assembly GCF_902686445.1 of Sciurus carolinensis. Lineage (NCBI taxonomy): Eukaryota > Metazoa > Chordata > Mammalia > Rodentia > Sciuridae > Sciurus > Sciurus carolinensis. The sequence goes on from NC_062221.1 coordinate 45,456,651, forward strand.
CATATTTCTGTGAAATACTTGAACTTATAGTAGCTAAGATCCAGTAAGTATAATTTTTCATTACCATCTCCCAGAGAAAATGCCAAGGTTTATCTTTTAAGGTTAAATGAATATTGGCAGCTTTTTCTTCCTATCATACCCCTCTCTTCCACTGTCCTTGATCTGTATTAGAAGATGGACAGTTTCCTGTGGCTCAGAAACTTTCAAATCTTGCCATTTTTAATATAGGAGTTGAAAGGGTGGAATAGGAGTGAGCACCAGTCATAACTGTGTTTTTTTCTGTGTTAATTGACAACAATATTGCTTAAGTTCAAGGTCTTTCAGGATGAATTCTTGTTATTTGTTTTCAAATATAGAATTCAGGGCAGCCTTGCAGATACCACAAATTTTTATATCATTCAGTAGAATGCCATTTGTTGGCAAAATGATAACATGAGAAATTGTTTGCATTACTTTCTGTCACTTGAATCTTCACACCATACAACACCTGCCACCCCAGAGGAATGTGATATCTTCACCTAACAGTGTGACAGTGAAAGAAGTAATCAGAGAGTCACCCTGGTCCTGTGCAGAAACTGAGTGAGTTCCTGTTGCCAGCTCAGTGATAGCCATCCACAAAACCCTGGCAGGGCGACCCACTTCACCGTGCTTCTCTCTCAGGCCGACACCCCTCGAATACTTCTCGTCCCTCCTAAAAGTTTGGGCACTTTGTTTCCAAATTGGTAGACTATTCATGCATTACAGAAGCAGCGCTAAAGGAAAGAGATTTCTCCTTTCCCTGGAAAATGCTTCTTTCTACCCTATTTCTAGTTTCTTTTGAAATTCTTTTTATTTGTTCTGATTAGTTATACATGACAGCAGAGTGCACTTACGTATTTTGAGAAATCACACACAAATGGACTATGATTTCTCATTTTTCTGATTTTACATCTTTCTAGTTTATTCTGATGTCATTCAGTGCTTGCATTCACCTGCGGTACTGTGTTACATTTTTAAGTTGTTTTTTCTTTTCAGAAATTAGTCACTATGGAATCTGTGGTTGTGGCTCTTGGGCCACGAGGCATGGAATTTCAAGTTGCTCTTTTAGAAGCAGCCATTTGAATGTGCCCTCAGAGATGCGAGCATTGCTGATCTTCACCTTGTCTCTCGTTGGATCTTTGAGTGTCATTGCTCCCTTCGAATTTTCTCTTAGGCTCCTGTGAGGTGTGAGATAGAAATGAAACTAAGAAAAGGGAGAAGCGGGGCTGGGGATGGTGCTCAGTGGTAGAGGACTGACCTAGCTTGTACAGAGCCCAAAGTTCTGATGATCACACACACAAAAAGGGAGGGGACAGGTAAGGTTGTCGGGTGTAAATATTATATGTCATAAACAAAGTTGTGGATTTAATAGTTTACTTCTCAGGTAACATTGAAGGGCACCTTCAAAAGATCCTTAACAAATAACTTGTCACTTAGACAATTACTAAGGCATCTCTTATTGTCAGAATTTCTTTCTACCAATATCTTAAAACACCAGCTGAATTTTCTGGAGTTCTCCTTTTGAATCACTTATTTAACAAATATTTATTGAGCATCTGTTTTGGAATAGGCATTGTTCTAGGTCCTTGGTACATATGGGGAACAGAATTGAAAAAAGAATCCCTTAGGGCTTATATTCTAGCAGGGATGAAATAAAATATTGATATCTCAGCAGACTGAAAATTTGAGCCTTCATGGGCAGTTGTGTAATTTGTGCACTGTACAACTAGGCAATCATTCACCTTATTATCCATGTGAATGGTGTACCCTAGAATTTGCAACCCTAAAGTTTCAGGCCTAGGTTGAGTCAGGTTTAGAAAGAGGCAACTACTTTTGGTTCATGGCCACATATCTTCTTGACTGAATTTGAATAGACTTGAATTTTTTTGAAGGAATGAGTTTAAATCTTGTTGAAAATCAGCATGAACAAGAACTTCAGTAGTAGAAACTATTAGAAATAAAAATTGGCTGCAGTTAAGCTCAAAGAACTTAGTAATGTGATATTGGAGACATCAGATTTCATGAATCTCCATATATTCTTTTAGGAAATGTGGTTAAATTGTTGACAAGACTCATTTTTCTGTTTAGTGTGAGGTTCTTCAAGATATTTTTACTAAAATTCTTTAACATCACCAGGATCACTTGAAACTTAAGTTTTAGACTATATCATCTGGATCTAATATTCCAGTTCTGAGAAGTTGATTTTTGGGGGGCCCTGGGCAGGGGGACCAGGGATTGAACTCAGGGGCACTCAACCACTGAGTCACATCCCCAGCCTTATTTTGTATTTTATTTAGAGACATTGTGTCACTGAGTTGTTTAGCACCTTGCTTTTGCTGAGGCTGGCTCTGAACTTGTGATCCTCCTGTCTCAGCCTCCTGAGTTGCTGAGATTACAGGCATGCACCACCGCACCAGACTGAGTAGAAGTTCTTATTACCCATCAAATAACTCTGTGCAAGGTGCCCAGACATTACATGACATATTTAGATGTGCTCTTGCCAGTCCTAGTCCACTGATGTTACCATACTCCTTGTTGGACTGTGCTTTGGCTTACGGGTGCCAGAAGGACTAACCTGACCAACTTGGCCATAGCTGACCACATTTACCATTTACTGGGATATGTTCACCTAAATGTCTAGAGGTAGACTGTCCCTTGGAGCTTTTATTTTGTTTCTATTTTCTCTTTCCTCCATGTCGCATCTATTTCCTACCACTCCGACACTTGACTTGGTTCTGTTGATCATCCTCTCTCTTGGGGACCATAGGTGTGGCATGTCTCCATGTGTAGTTGCTTTATAATATTAATAATCAATATATCATTAGAAAGTTATTGGAAAAACATTGGAAAGGTTTCACTGTATTGGGACACAAAATAGTACACAATAAAAATTCAGTAATACATAGATAAAATATATAAAATAAACAATTGTAGCTATGTTCGAGTTAAAAGGAGCTGTGATTGCTTTAGTATAATAATTTCTAAATATAGATGGATAAAGAGACATTCCTCTGAGCTCAGATGCGATGTTTAGCCTTTGTTACTTTTCTAGTTTTAATAGTTGCTCCTAGAGATACTTTACATAATAAATATATTTGGGTTAGTCATAAATATAATTTGTGATTTTCCTATGTTTAGTCTAATTCTTTTAGAATCAAAATAAGATTGTAGTACACCATTAAATGAAATAGAATAGACTAAATATTAACTATAAGTTGATTTCTTTGCCCTTTGTTAATAATAGTAAAAGCTTTTCACTGTTAAACACTGGAGTTCATGGTGGGGGTGGTTTCTCAGAAAATCTAGTGACATGTTTGTTCTGGAGGTTGAAGGCTGACAGATCATGGTGCCCTCGGTTTGGCTGGTGGACGGGGTTGTTTTGGTCTGACTGAGAAATAAGTTTGTTTTGGTCTGGGCTGTCATACAGTGGAAATGTGTACTTTGAGAAGCATAGATTGTACTTTCGAAGGTTTTTCCTATTTTGAACTAACCATAAAATGATATAATCCTTACTAAAAAAAAAAAAAATATATATATATATATATATATATATATATATATATATATATAAAGGCTGGCAGAAAAATTACAAAAAGAGAGATTCAGCCTTAGAATACTTGGTGTCTCTGCTGTTTCTCCACCACGCCGATGCCTCCCATCCACCTAGGACCCCCGACTGCTGCTAGGGCTGGACCCCGGCACCTCCAAAAACACATTTATCAAGAATAACTGAACTCAGAGGAACTCTTCTTTCTTACATTTTTGTTATAATGTGAAGTTCCTGGTGTTGAATAGTGTGATGGAGCAAAGAATATGAAGTAATTGTTCCACTGGGAGTGAAATCCAAAGGTTTTGGCTCTGATCTGAATTGAAAAGTTCATGGTTAAAATGTAGATCAACAAATAAAGTTGCTACCAATATAACAGAAGAACAAAAGTGAAGAGACCTACTAGGAGTTATGCAATGAATATGCACTGTCTCAATTGCTTGGGTTCAGATATTTTTTAGAATTCAGAACATTTTGAATTTCTGGGTTTTGGAGTAGGGATGCTCAATTGGTGGTCTATGCAAATATCCCAAACTCAAAATACTCCCAAATCTCTGTTCCCAAGCATTTCAGATAAGGGAGACTCAAACTGTATTACCTCAAATCTAGTCTGTAACATTTTGATAGAGGTTAAGTAACAAGTCCTTGGAAAAGCCAGTTGCCCAACAAGTTGGTAGAGATGGACAAAGAGAAGTGTCAGAATACACAGGTAACTTTTCTGCAAGTTACCATTTTTATATTTTATATGTACTTTAGTGTTAGCAATTCATTGCGCTTTCTTTGAGTTGGAAGAATGAAATCATTTTGGCGAGGCAGAACTTTCAGCATGGAAATTATTTTATAAATTTGGTTGTAAGTAAGCATAGTTCAATAATGTAATAAGTATATAATAATGTCTTTAACTAGGAGATAGTTTGGTTTAATAATTTTTAAAGAATGAACATGTGAGTGAGATAAAACTAGGTTTATGCCATAAGTGCAAGCTATGCTGAAGACCTTGGGCATGTATCATTGGACCTGAGCCCAGTCTTTCATTATTAATAAAATGGAAATTTCAACACCTAATGTAGGGATGTTTTATGGATTAAGTCAGATAATATAAGGCATCTTCTCCAGTGTTTTATCCAAATGAGATACTCAGTCAGTTGTTGCCATTACCATTACTTACTTATATGGAGATACATTAATGATATGTTTATTTATTATAGATATATTTATTTTAAAATAATTCTATTTTTCTCACAAAACAAATTTATCTATGATTATCATATCTTTGTGACTAGAGCAGATTATATTATATGTTTCAAAAAATTTGCTAATGTTTGATTTCTTATTTCTTAGTCCTCTTAGTTACTGTCTTCTGTATTGATTCTTTTGAAGTTTTACATTTTATTATAATATGGTTAAAGTTTTGAAAGGCTTTGATTATTGTATCTCCACTGTCATTTTTAGTTTTGCCAGTATATTTTCCCCCAAAATGTTAAATATTTCAATTATATGCAGTGAGACTTTAGGAATTATATATAAATGATAAACTTTTCTATGAATTCATAATTAAAACAGGAAGCAATTTGTTATGCCACATCCATTTGAACACTTTCTTAACAAAATCATAACATACAAGTACATGCACTTGCTTAGGAAGAAAACTTTACAAATGATATACAAACTTACCTTTGAGGCATGTTATCATTATGAGTTAAAACAAAGGGGATAGAACCTTGATATTAGACTTCATTTGTACTCAATACTGCCTGCCAATCTGGAATAGGAGTGAATAGTTGATGGTTGAATCATTATGGTTGATCAGAGTCAACAGCTAGTAAGATCTTAAGATTAACACTGCCTTAGAGGTCTGAAGACCTCAAGTCTAATTCTGTGTGAGCACAGAGGATCCTGTTACTTGTTATCTGTGGAAAGGTAGGCGATTTTTAATATTTTATAAATAAACTGCATGTATTAATGAAAAGCAATTCAAAATACTAACAATTCACTAGATCATTTTCTTAATGAATAAGCTATATTAAGAAATCAATATTTTTATTTAAATTGTTTATAGGTACTTAAAGGTTTTACTCATGTGGTTTTAATATTCATTTGGCCATCTTTTTTTTCAAGAAGTGTTTGTAATCAAATCCTTTTCTTTAAAAGATTATAAACTTCAAAAATTAAAAACTTGAGTTTTCTCTGAGCAGAATTAATTTACAAAAATTTTGTACTTTGAATTACTGAATGTCTTTTGTTGCTCAAATATCTAGGTGTATATTTATGTTACTATGATTACTGATTCATTCTGCTCTTTAAATTAAATATATTCTGCAACCACAGACTTCTGTTGGTGTTAGGAATATAAATAAGAGTCAAAGCACCTGATATCTAGCAGACAAAAAAAGACAGAAATACAAAAAGAGTAAAATCAAAGTATAATACCTCCATCTGTATCTGAGGAGTTGTCTAAGACACTCAGATGAAGGTGTTGCTAAAAGAATATTGATATTAAATCTAGTTTCTGTTGAATGCAAGATAAGGTCCTACCCAACACCAATGCAGTGAAAAGGTGGACAGGGTGGCTTTTTGGTGTCTAAAGTGGTACATGAGTGTCAAATGTCCTGCACAACATGGGGTCGGATAACCACACGGAGGTATGAGCTGGCTGAGAAACTAAAAGTCTGAAATAATTAATAAGAAATAAAAGACAAAAGACACAGAAAAATAGTTTCACAGCAGGGGCCTGGTGGGTGGATTGGACCTGTAGAGTCCAATCTCTAACAGAAAGAAAAAGCCCACCAAGACACATCAAAGGAGGATTTATTGTGAGAAAAATTTTTCAACATAAACAAGAAGCGAGAGGTTGTAGGGAAATTGACCTGATTAGAGTCTTATCACTTGTGCAGTAATTCTTCCTCCCCCAAGAAGCTGGTACCTAAAGGCTATTGGGCACACTGGTATCCCTTTCCACCTTTAGGGAGATGGGTTTGAACCTAGGACTCTCTGAACCAATAAATTCTGAGGTATCACAGAATTCTTTGAGCAAGATGTTGCCAAGGCAACGCAACGGTCTCAGATGGGTGAGATAACACTTAGAGTTCTCTGAGTGGCACACCTCCACTTAAGAGATGGCTCAGACAAGCCCCTGATTCATTCCTGGCTCCCAACACACAAGCATGACTTGTTTGGGATACAGAGAGACACTAGGTGTTGCTTATAAGGAGTGTACGTGAGATTTGGTGATTTAAGGGCTGGAAATGCGCATGAAGAAGTTGATTGGAGCTTGATCATAAGGGCTTTCTATGTTTTCTCAAGATGCTTAGATTAAATCCTACACACAAATTGGAACCAGTGAACACTTAGAAGTGGGAGAGTAATATGCCTGTCCTGTTATTTAGAAAGTTGTCTGCAGTGATGGTACAAGGGAAGAATCTATTGGCATGGTTGTTGAGCTCCAAGCTCTGAGGGAATTTTTAAGGGAGTTTAAGCAAATATGAAAATTCTAGAGACATTTCTAGGAACAACTGTCAACTTTTCATGTCTGGATTTACAAAGGGACAGAGAAAAGATTGTTTACTTCAGGCATATACCAAATTCATCCATACTCTTATTAAACACACCTCATCAGACATTGCTCTAGGTAGGAGAGATGCAGAGACAAATTAGATATTTTTACCCTTAAAGAGCTCATTTTATAGATGGTGAGAGGAAGTGTAGTAGACTAGAAAAAGGAGATGCAGAGGCGGGCAAGGGTGAGGAAAAAGCAGGAGGGGCAAAGCAGGGAGGATCATGAACAAAATCAGTTTCCCTGCATGTATCAGTTTTTTGGGATGAACCCAACTATTACGTATAACCATAAAGCTCTAATAAATTTTTTAAGTCAAGATAGGCTTATACTTGTTTGCATATGATTAGTGATTGTGACAAATAAAGTTCATTTTTCCTACAAAAATAAAATATAGAGCTCATTTCTTGGTGTTTTTCCCAGGGATATTTTGGGCTTTTTTATCATCATAATAATTGATGCATACTTTTCTGATATATAAGATAATACTAAGCTTTTCCAAAACATAATCTCATTAATCAGTGGATTAATTCTGATTGCCTTCTTGAAATGCTCAATCTTTTGTCTTCAATATTTTTTATGTCACTGAGCTGGGATGCTACTCTCTATTTCTTTTAAATGACTTAGAGAATGAAAATATGTAAGCAGGGGTTTTCAAGAGTAATGCATTACTGTATTAGAGAGAAATATAAATATCTTACTCCCCCCACCCCAGATTTTGATGGTAGTTTTCTATGGAATATTTGTAGATTCAAATTGAGTACAGAGAATGTTAATTAGTATGCATATTTTTAATTTTATATAGTAGGAAGCTAATTGATGTTTTCCTTAAAGAATGAATTTAAGAAAATGTGATTTGAAAAGAGTGGTATTGCTAATCTCACTGATCCAAGTAGCAGAGACTACTGATTGAGTAAAATAAGCAGTTTTTATTGTTTAATGGCAAGTTACATTCTGAGAAATGAATTAAATTAACTTCAAGATTTAATACATAATAATGCCGACTTAATTGTGGGCATACATTTGTAATGGTTAACTAATTAACTCATGCAATCAAAATTCTGTATTCTGGTATTGGTAGGTATAGGCAGATACAAATGGTTAAAGTCAAGGTGGGAAACACAAGAAATAAACACATGAAAATAATTACAGAAATATCTTATTTGTATCATCTAGTGATATAAAATGCTAAATGGTAATCTGACAGAGTATTGGGTAAATCAAATATTAGAATGCTCTGCGCTTTGTAGAATAACTCCAAGAGGAGTTAAAGGAGTTTAAGAGGACAGTATCAGGGAAGGTCGGAATGGTGGCTAATGTATGTATTTATTGAGATATATGTAAGGTAGAACAGCCACATAAACAAATAGATTGTCAAAATAGTCCTAAATCAGGGAATATTGTGAACAAATGTGATGCCAAGACACCTGAGGAGTCTGAGCTTCATGTATGGGCCTAATGTGACTGTGCCTATGCAGGAAGTTAGAAGAGAGAAGCACAGGACAGAGACTGAGCAGAGAAAAGATTGTCCTAGAGATCTGTTGAGGAATAGAGGCCCTGGGAGAGACCAAACGTGATTTCATGGCCACTAAAAGGAAGAGAGGAAGACAGTACTCTTGAAATAAATACCATATTCCTCAGAACAAAGGAAGTTTGTTTTCTTTTAATAGGTAGGTGTGAAGTCTAAATTCAGCATCACACTGGGAACAAAGTATACAGTCAAAGACAGACAAAAGATGATCTACTTATGAATTCTACAAGGGCTGAACTTGAGTTTACCATCTGTGGAACTAGGGAAGATCACTCAGAGCACAGATTTCCCATCCCTTTGACTGAGGGTGATGTTGAGGTAGACTGAATATCAATGCTGAGTCTTTCATCTGATACTTTGGGTGAACATATGAACATATCTATAAAATGTTTGTTATGTGTTCCTTTGATATTACTTAAATTTCTACTTATAACATATTGGGGAATAAGTGACTTTCTCATCCATAAAATATTTCCAGAATTTATCACTGGGAGATACTAGGGGCAAGAGACTAAGACAAAGATTTCTAGTCAACACTTACATGGAATTTTAGAACACCAAACATTTTAAATGATGCATAAATATTTTGAAGTTCTTTTGCTAGATAGATTAACATTAGGTGGGTACATTTATTTTTATAGTTCAACAATGATTGTCCCTTTTCTAGACTCTGACATCTGAAGTGATGGAGTTCCAGAGGAGGGATGGGATGAGTAATGGGTGAATATCTTTTAGCTGGGTGAATTTGAAATTCCCTCTTCATCAGTTTGCAGTATCCCTGTATCCCTGAATTTCCATTGTTGCCTTATGAGAAAGTGTTTTAAATAAGGCCTCTTTTGTTGGGTGCACATATGACGGTCCACTTTTCACTATCTTATCCACTCAGCTCACCAAACTACTCCTGTAGCCCATAGCTCCATTCTGTTGAAATTCCTTTGCCTGGCATGTGACCCACTTATATGGAATTATAAACAATAGGTTTAATGCTAGCTATCTTCCATGGCATATATGTGGTTCATCAGAAGCTCTGTTCTTGCCATGCCAAATGGTGGAAGCATCGTCCTAGTTCTCTCTCTCTCTAATCCTCTTTCTCTACTTCTTCGGCAGCCTCAGAGGCATATCTGTTGGTCAGCTGTCCAAATAGACATCTAATCAGGGAATTATATGTCTGAATTCCGTTCTTGAAAGCAATTCATATGATCTTTAAGTACTAGCTTAACATCCTACTCTTAGTTTCAAGTAGACTGTTATCATGATCAATGCTCCCCACAAGCAGAAAGCTTGACAATGAGCCCATTTCTTGACAGATGCTACAGAGGAGGTGAGGTGAAGCAAAGGGCATGCCTCCACCATTTGGTGACTGTAGGACCAGTTGTGTCTCCTCATAGTAACCATGTGTCTCTTCTCTACTTTGGGGGAAATCATAACAATTCTCTTTAAATATAGAGTCATTAGCATTTCTGATAATTCTTCTCCAAAAGAAAGAGTCTCACATAACATCATGTTGCAAGTGATATTACAGGTGCATACTCATTATATACCTATATATGTCATTGATTCTGGACACCCTTAGTTAACTAATCACAGAAGTAATAGAAGTAAAAACTTCTCAGTTAAAAAAAAAAAAAGAAAACTTCTCAGTAATGAAAGAGAATGCTCTCACATCCTTGACTTGTCAGTGATCCAGCCTCAGTCTAAAAGCTTAGAATTACAGGTGAATTTAACAATGATTTGACAAGCTTGGTTCTAATTCTCCAAAATGGAAAGTTAGACTGCTCTACCCTTATATACTGATAAATGACAACTGCCAGCAAGGACGGGCACATGCCCTCCCATGGAGTACTACTGTTATGAGTATAATTTGTTTTAAAAAGAAAGTAAGTATATTTAAAGACTTAAAATGCTTGATTCATATAATTCATGTAATATAAAATTCACACATTTAAAATATACATTTCAGTAGCTTTCATTGTAGTCACAGAGTTGTGTGATCATTACCAAAATCTAATTTTAAAATACTTTTCTCACTTCCCCCCACAACACACACAAAACAATGCCACACTCTTTCCACGTCTCTACAACCATAGACTCTGATAACGACTAATGTATTTTCTGTCTCTAAAGATTGTTCTATTCAGGGCATTTCCTTAAAAAAATGGAGTAATAATGCGATATATAATCTCTGATGACTGGCTTGTTTCTCTTAGCACATATATTAAGGGTTATCCATGTTGTAGCATGTATCCAGAATTCATTAATTTTAGTGCTGAACAATATTATAGATAAATTGTAGAAAGGTCTCTGCTGCAAGTCAGTTTTTTCATGAAAAAATGTAGAGATGGAGTTAAGCATGCCATAGTTTCAGTGGTAAATACCTATGAAAGGGTACAAGTGAAAATAGGACTGTATTGTGAGGCTGAGGGGCCACAGTTGCAGACCTCCTAACAGGGTTCTGCAGAGCAAAGAATGCCCCTTGGAAGAGTCCTGCAGTGGGAGGAAATGACGTGGCTCTCATGCCACTGCCTTCCTCAGTTGTTAGACTGTGGTAGTCCTGAGAATAATGTGACCTCAACCTGGAAGTCCAAGGCAAAACCACATAAAACCAACAACTGTCAACTAATCTTGACAACTGGGCATTCAGTCTTTCCTTAAAGGGCAATCTGGGTGTCATCATCTGTGTAGTTAACCTGTATAAAATAAACATCTATTGAAAAGAATGTCACTTATCAGAATACACACACTGGAAATGCCAAATTTAAAATAAGCCACCACTGTAAAATCATTTGTTATCTTCTTTCCCTTAGCAATTCCTCAAAGGCAGATATTCTTACCATCCTTTTAGAATCAACTTCAAATAAGAATCTTTACACACAGTGGGAGCTTAGTATATGTTGATTGACAGGCCTTACTCAAGCAAGACAAATACTTCTTACTTAAACTGAAATCTCTCATTTTGGGCACAAAGTAAAAGAGCACCAACCTGCCTGGATCCTAAATCTACACAAGAAGTGCTACAGGATTACAAAGTGCATGCGAAAGTTGGCCTGAGGCTGTTGGGTGACTTCCCAAAGGTTACACAATCAGCATAGTGATTCCAGAAGTAGAAACCATGATTACACATAATACTTACCACTCAGCATGCTGACAAACTTCATCCTACAATGAATGGCCCTGTTCAGGTAAGAGGCTTTAAGGACATACGCCTCTGTTAACTCTGCACCTCCATAGCTCTGGAGCCACTTTAGAAATCTTCTTATAAATAACATTGAGCCATATGCTACACCCAGACCCAGGTGCCTGAAACCTGCCTGACTCTATAGACCTCACTGTGAACTGAGAAACTAATCTGTACTCCCTCAGCCTTGAAATTTGCCACTCAGAAAACTACATATTCGCAATTTGGGAACCTGTAATGATGCGTTGTAATTGACAGATGACCTAATCTCCAGGCACATATTGCTTTTGGTTTTACTTACTGGAGATAGCAGAGATTTTTCTCATTTCTGTGATGGACCATTATGTACTTTTTAATGAATCATGGCAGCTGCATAATAAAATTAAAAAATTCCATTGATTTAGTGTTGAATGACTCCATTGCTCACCATGCACAATAATCCTACATCATTGTTTGCACATAATATACATATTTTAAAACATGCCTCATTTCAGAGTGTATAGCATGGTGTGTGGTCATAGAAAACAATTAAAAAATATTTCCTTTAAGTTCCTTTGGAGTTAAAAATGGTAGAAACAGCTTTGGAAAATACTGGAATGTCACATATAATTGGAAATTAATTAACTAAAAAGTTTTGCTTTATACACATATTTTAATCACAGTGATAATAAAGTAACTGCATTTGTTTACTATTATCTTTTCAAAGAACAGGACACAGTAATCTTCTCCTTGATATTTTGGACACCTATCCAGAAACCACCATCCTACCTCCTTGTAAGAAACCCCTCTCTCTGAAATATACATTAAATTAGAGAATATTTTGACTAAAACCTGCATACATTTTATAGTTTATTTTAGCTAAAATATAGGAGGTATATAAAAAGAAAACATGATGTGACTCATTGCCCCCAAGTGTCTTTTCTACATTCTGACACGAAGTGGTAGGAATTATAAGTAAAACTGGATTTCAATCCCCTAAAGTTACTAAAGTTTTTGAAAATGAAATATTTTTTGAAAAGAAAATATTTATAGTTGGTATCTAATTGTTTTGCTTTTAAATACTTAAAAAATATTCTTCTCTTTCCATGTTTTTACTATTGCATTATAGTTGTACATACTGATGGAATTTATTGTTGCATATTTATATATATACACAATAAAACAGTATAGTTTGGCCAATGTCACTCCCCAGCACTTCCTCTTCCTCCCCTCCTCCCATCCCCTAGTTCATTTCCTCTACTGATCTCTCTTTGCTTTCCATGAGTTCACCATTCCCTGACCTTTTTTATTTTTTTCTTTATTCCTGTCTAGCTTCAACATATGAGAGAGAACATATGCCCCTTGACCTTCTGAGTCTGGCTTAGTATAATGGTCTCTAATTCCATGCATTTTCCTACAAATGACATAATTTAATTTTTCTTTATGACTGAATAAAACTCCATGGTGTATATAAACCACATATTTATCTATTTGTCCATTGATGGCCATCTAGACTAGTTTTATAGTTTGGTTATTGTGAATTTTGCAAAGGTATGCATGTATCACTATAATATGATAATCTCAATTGTTTAGGATAAATAAACTCCAAAGAGTGGTATTTACTTTTAAACACTTTTTCACTGGTTATTCATCACCCAACTATTTAGTCTTTACAGGAGGCCTTGTTATAATATTTACTTAAAAGTCACCAACTACTAAAGGTAGAAAAACAAAAGTGCATTTCTTGAAAGTGATGAAAGTCAAATATACTTAATAATAACCCAATGTAGATCTGAGAAATGCTACATATTTAGTATGGGAAAACAATATTTGGACTGTTAAATGTCTCTGTTATTTCTGTCTTGGTGAGTGTTTTGATTTCCTGAATGATTTAAAGTTAAAGGAAGGAAAAACATAGCAAAGGACATCCCAACTCAAAACTTGTCCTTTTCAATGTGGAGTTTGGTTCATCCATTGTTTCTACAGTCTGAATGTCTCCCTTCTGCATGTACATGCATGTGCCCACCAACCTCCAGCTTCATGATTTAGCAGTTAGTTCCCATTGTCAATTTTCTTGTCTAAAGTTTGTAGATAACTATCAGGAAAATCTGTCTTAGAAAATAATCATGAAAAATACAAAAAGACTATAGTTCTAATAGAAATTAATATATATATACATATATATATATATGTATATATATATACTTATATATAAATGTATTGATGTGGTACTGGCATTGCAATGCCATAACTATCACACAAACAGATTTTGAACCTATATTTTGTGAATGTTTAATATATGTGTACTGGAATTGTGCTAGAAATTACACTGTATTACAAGTAGAGAGACATTCTGTACTTTCTATGAGTTCAGAGGAATGTAGAACACTATTTTCAGTAGGGTTCTGTATAGCCTAGGGAGACTCCACATTTTAAGTGTCTCTGAGAAGGGAAGGGAGGACCTGAAAATTGTCTTAGATTACTAAAGGGATTTATCTAGCTTGATTGAGATAAAGTTCATTATCATATAATCTATTTCAAGGCATGTGGTATCTATTGAATAGATGTAGGCAGAACACAAATATAATTATCTTTTGTTGAAATGAGATAGAGCCACACTCAGATAAGTGTGAGGAAGAACAAGTACATATTTATTCATCTTTTTAAAAAAATATTCATTCTATAGGTATTACCAGGGCTATTTTTTAATCAGGTTATGATCAGGATTATTATGGTTTAGATATGCATTATTCCCCCAAAGCTTATATGTGAGACAATGCAAGAAAGTTTGAAGGTGAAATGATTATGTTATGGGAGCCTTCACCTAATCAGTGAATTAACCCACTTGAATGGATTAGCTGGGTGTTAACTGTAGGCAGGGTGGGTATGGTTGGAGGAGTTGAGCAAGTTGTGGACCTGCCTTTGAGATACATATTTTATACCTTGTGAGCAGCGCGCTCTCTCTCTGTACTTCCTGATGTCCATATCCCGAGCTGCCTTCTTTTACTGTGCTCTTGTGCTATTATGTTCTACTGCAGCTTGGGCCCAGAACAATGGAGTCAGCTGACCGACTAAGTCTATGGACTGAGACCTTTGAAACTTTGAGCACCACATAAACTTCCTCTTCTAAAAGTGTTCTGTCCAGTATTGTAGTTGTAGAATGAAAACACTGACTAAAACAAGGTTGTTTACATTTAATAATAATGTTCATTTTCCATCCTTGGAAGAGGGAGAGAGAGAGGTGGGAAGCTGAGCAAACCAAGGTGAGCATTTGCCAGCAGTGTGGAGAATGCTTCCTATGTCAGATAAGCATTGGGACCTGATGTCCCAAGTGATTCTCAAAGTTCTGAGCTTCTGTGGCTCCATATTATATGATGTAGCTACTCATTAGCAAGGGTGAATATGGTAACGACCAAAGGTAAAGTATAGAAGTAAATACTGTAGGGGTTATTACAGAGGGAAATTGTTTTAGTCAGCTTTTTCACCACTGTGACAAAAAGATCTGACAACATAAAAGAGAAAAAGGTTAGTTGGCATTCATGGTTTCAGAGCTCTCATCCAGACTACCAACTCTCTAGCTCTTGGCCCAAGGTGAGGCAGAACATCAAAGAAGAAAAATGTGGCAGAAGGTAGCAGCTCAGGACATGAAAATGAGAAAGCAGATAGAGATTAAGTTCCACTCACTAGGGACAAACTATACCTCAAAAGGTCTCAGCTCCTCCAGTCATACCAGCTAATCTATTCAACTGGGTTAATGCACTGATTAGGTTAAGGCTCTCAGAACCCAATCATTTTCATTTCACCTCTAAACTTTTTTGCATTGTTTTTCACATGAGCTTTTGGGGGACACCACATATCCAAAACATAACAGAAGTACTTCATTTTTAGTGATTCAAAAACTAACAAGTAATAAGGAGAGTATTTGAAGTAGGACTTAAGGGTACTTAGGAGGAAGTGTAAAAGGAAATAGATGGTGCAGGAAGGAGAAACAGAATGAGTAAATGAACTGAAGAGAAAAATGCTTGATGTATTCAGGAGGGGTAAAATGGTGAAACCTCTTGACAGTCATAGCTTTTATAGAGGAACAGTGGGTCTTAGCCTGGGAAAGAGGCAGGTTATCTGCAATGGAGGGTAGTGCATGCCAGGCTGTAGCAGACAGAAACATTTGTGAGATATGTGAGTTGGAAAAGGAATGCTTTTCTTCTTTATCAATGGAAATACAAAGGAATGTCCATGGGTTCATATATTGCTTAACCTAAGATTTTATGCATAAGATGCATAAGAGATAGATCAGTGTCACTATTTCCTTTTTTTTTTTTTTTTTTTTTTTTTAGCATCATTAAACTTTAGATGTACTGGAGCCTTTTCTCCTTGTAGGGAAGTGTGAAAATACATATCCATTGTTTTTGACTGTTAACTGTGAATTTTGGGTTCACTGCTGTGAACAATTTACTTTTATTCAAGCTGTTAAAGTACTAGATCAAAAACAGAGTTTAAGTAACAAATAGATCCAGAGAATAACATTGTTTCTCACTGAGTACAAGGTTATGTTTCAATCAAGGATGTTCTCTAAGTAAAACAGTTCAAATAGAAGTTAAAAAAGGGACTTGTGCAGAAGTTGTGTTAGTGTATACGTTTTTTAATAGACTAGTTCTCTTGATTTTCAATGGTACTTTTACTGTCATGCTGACCTTTACCCAATTGTCTAATGTGCAAATACAAATTCAGTACTTTCATTGACTAAAGAAGATGAGAAAATCTTATAAAAATTTCTGAATATATATGTTTACATTTATTAAATGCATATGTAGAAATTTTTAATATATTAAACGTGTAGAAGTGATTTTTGTGAACTTCTGCCCAAATGAACAATAATACAACTACATTAAAAAAACAAGTTGAATGCATTCTATCATATTCAGGACAAAGATACTTGACTTTTCTTGACTGGTTTCCTTTATTTCGTGTACATTCATATTGCATTTTCATGAAAAGATAGGTTGAAAATACTGTTGGTTATAAATTTTCATAATGCTGTCTAATGGTGTCAACATTTTGTTTTCCATTTGTTTTTTAAAAAAAATAATTTGCATTATTTTAAACATTTATTGCCTTTTAAACTGCCCCATTTAATTGAAAATTAGAGTTTGTGTGACTTCTCAGTTGAGGGCCTCTAGTGGGTAGAGGTGTTTACTAGTTTTTATCAAAAAAACATAGACTTTTGTTTCCTTCCGGACTTATCCCTTCAGGGGTCTCTGAATTTCCATTGTAAGTGTATCCCTGAGGCAGATAAGAATTACTTCTGGACAGGAACAGCCCCAAGGGCATAGTCCTAGAGATATTGGGTTTTGTACTTTTCACAGGAATGTTATGGTTAAATCCTAGCCAATCCTGACTTTGCAGAGTTTCATGGTTAGGATTTGAATCCTTTGTCCTTGGTGCAATCAGATAGTGTGCATGTTTTATCCATGGCCGGTTGCCAGTCTCTAGGTCAAATTTAGCCCATGGACTCTTTCTTCAAATCTCCATAGAGCTTTCATATATTTCATTTTGAATACCTTAGTGAGTGTCACAGCTCTTCCATTTCTTGTTTTTGATTTTCTGTTTGTTTTTTGTCTTCCATAAGATGTCCTATTTGGAGCATCAACATTATCTGGCTAGTCCTCCAATGACTGATGCTTCTGGAATCCTGCCGTGTCTGGAGGGGTCTGTGGGAGAAGGGTGTGAGAGTGACAAATGATTCTTAATCCTAGCCATGGAATTCTAGTATCAGAAGGTCTGGAGGGCTTTCAGTGCTTCAGTATTTCACAAAATACTCCTGAGTGCTTCTGATGCCCAGGCAGGGCCAAAGAGCTTTGTGATAGTGCTTCCTTGTATTAGAGGAACAGTTTGCTTCACTAGGTGTATTAACTAAACAATCTACACTAATTCAAAGCTTAGATTGTTATAGTAGTTTTCAAGGAAAGAAAAACACTCAAATAAACAAACAAAATCACAAAACCAGTAATGAATGACTATGCTAAGCACCTTATACATGTTTTGTTTTGGAATCCTCACATTAGTGACTCTTAAAGTGCTCTCATCCTGGGTTCTTGCTCTGGACGCCTGCATTATACCCTCTCACTGTTTTCCCGTGTAAATGGCCTCTCTCTGCTTTTTTTTTGTTGTTGTTGTTGTTTTCTGGTGTATTTACCTCATAGAAATTGATTTTTCAACCATAATTATTTTTGATTTTTTATTGCCTTTTTCCTCCTCTGGAATGTGAACTCCATGAAGACCTTTTTTCTTGTTCATTTCTGTATTCCATGCACCTAAAAAAGTGGACTCTTCCATAATCAGATCTCAATTTATACTATTGAATGAAAGAATTTCTACTCATTTATAATTATCCTTAACTTCCTCTGACCTGTTTTCTGTTTTTTATCTTTAGTTTGGAACATTTTAAAATTTAATTTTAAATCAAATATTTAGTGGCCTAAAGAAAATTACACCTTGGTATTACTGTTTTTATTGTTACCCAATCTGAATGATTCCAGCATATAGTGGTGATTTTAATAATAAAATCCCTGATAAAATTCCTTTCTCAATTTTTTTAGAAGGGGGAATACTGGGGATTGAACTCAGGACAGCATTCAACCACTAAGTCACATCCCCAGACCTATTTGGTATTTTATGTAGAGACAGGGTCTCATTGAGTTACTTAGTGCCTTGCCTTTGCTGAGGCTGACTTTGAACTCTCTATCCTTCTATCTCAGCCTCCCGCATCGCCGGATTACAGGTGTGTGCCACCAAGCCCAGCTCCTTTCTCATTTTTAAACTTCTAGTTATACTTGTAATAGTAGCTATGTATACCTCACAGAAGAATTATAATGATTAATATCTGTTTAGTAATTTCAAAATAGTAAAGCACATACCCAAGAAAAAAGAGTCCTATAAATGTATATAATTAGTATAATTGTTTTTTTCATTTATAGAACTCAGAGAGAAAATAGCTATTCACATTCACAAGGGTATTATTGGGATTAATTAATTAATGTTTACAAAGCATTCAGAGTGAGGGGAAAACACATTTCCTTTGCTATTTCAAGTACATTCCCAAGGTGAAAAAGCAAACTGTGTTTGTTGTTTAGAGTTATTTGCTTATTTATTTCAAATGTTCAGATTAATTGCTGTTTTTGTAATTGTCTTCCTAAACAACACATCAGATGCCACTATCCTTTCTACCTCTATATACAAGCAGATACAATAGCCTTTTGCTCTTTTTCTATAAATGGAAGTAACTAGTCAGTGCCTAATGTATTAGACCCTCTTTCTAAAGACAGCTTACTTTAAAAAAAAAAAAAAAAAAAACAGTTGTTTTAGTTTTTTTAATGTTTCCTTTGCTGAGATGATGAAATATTTTATTATTCAAATGTGATTTTATGTAAAGGTACTGAGTTTGACATTTTCTTTCCAGACAGTTATGGATTTGATGCCACTGTTTTGCTTCTTTGCTTCTGTGACTGTTACACATGACTCTGCATTGCCACATTCCACTTTATATATATTAAGATGTAGGACTTTTTAGTATGTATTAGGATGTATTAATGAGACATACACCATAGTCATGTTGATTTCCCATTTTCTTTGCCTTATGTTGCTTAAAATCTTTGAAGTGACAACTAAATGTTTATGATTTTTTTTAATGGGTTCCAAATGTGAAGTTTGGCTTTAAAATTTGTCACAGTGATGTTTTTCCCTGTTCATGTTTACCTCTTTATCAGTGTGTCTTCAGCAGGCCATTCTCAGTTGACAATCTCTTTTCCTATTATTGCATATTGCATTGCCAATAACAGTGTAAAAGTACAGGGATTACATGATTAGCTGTGGTATCTTTACACCAACTTCCAGTTACTTAACTAGTACCAGAAGGCCAGGGCCCAGCCAGGAACTCTGTTGAAATTAACATCAAACTGTCATCTGATTATTTTTGCATGACCCTTGCTTAGCAAAAAGCTTTATGGAAAAAGTGAAATTATACTTGTTATTCGTGGGTAGAGAGGATGATTAATAGGTTCTATATCTCTTTCCTAGATCCTTCTTGTCTCTACCTCAAAGATGACTTAGCTCTGAGAATTTTTTGGTTTGTTCTTAAGTCCAGGTAATGACTAAGGAATGATAAGATATATTGGCAAGTTATAAAATTGATTTTTTAAAAATATTTTTTAGTTGTAGATGATCTTTTATTTATTTATTTTTATGTGGTACTGAGGATCGAACCCAGTGCCCAACATATGCTAGGCAAACGCTCTACCACTGAGCCACAGCCACAGCCCCAAAAAACTGAATTTTATTTAAAAAATCAGTTTTAAAACTGAATTTTAAACTTATAAATGTCATGGGTTGAAGAAGGAACTCAGGTTTTGTTTGAATTTAAGTAGAGGGTTATCCTCTTCTATTGAGAACAGCATTCAGTTTTTCTTCTCCTAAAATACAAAAACTGTCTTACAAAATAATTATGGATATCATACTATTAGGTTAGAACATTAGATACTTTTGTCATTGTAAATGTTACATAATCTAGAGATGAAATAACATATTTGGGGATTAGAAGTGAATTTGGATTTTTTAGATAAAATGAAATTGTTAGATTTTTTTCTTGCTTCTCCCTCAAAACTGAAAAAATATTTTGCAAGTAAGGGAAATATTGAAAGTGTAATGAAAACACAATGCCCAAGACTGCATAAATACATCTCATTTTATTTATATTTCTAGATGTTGCAAAGCTAAATTATTGTATTTCTTTATTGTTTTGCCAGAGCCATGCTGAAAAGTAACTTAATACTTCTTTTATGGTGCTGTTTAATGGAGCTGGAACTAATCATACTAGAGGGTTAGAAAAGTCTCAGTTAGTAAGGGTTTTTTGAAAAATGTGTGTGTACTTGTAAGCTCAAGGTCAGTTAAAGATTGTTATGTTTAACTTTTAAAGTAGCTCAAGGGAAGGAAATATATTACCATATAGGTCTAGAAAAATATTTTCATTTTTATAAGTTGATAGAACACTATGATCTAAATATTGTTATGTTCTATGGGATATTTTTGCTTGATTAGTTTGTTATGAATTTATTTATATTTATGTAAAATAATATCACCTACTTCTATAATAGAGTTCTGTATCATGAATCAAGATTCTGACTTATCTGAAACTTAGAGAAAAGCATACCTATGAATGAATATGTAGCTTTGATGGTACTTTCAGAGGCGTATTTGTCTAAAACTCTCCAATTGTAGTATGTGAAAATTCTTTGCTCAGTTTTTGTTTGAAGAACCTGTGTCTGTTTTTGCTTTTTGATTTCATGGGACACAAATCATTTATGTAAACAAAGCCATTCATAATCTGGTTACTATACACCATGTACTCTAATAACCAAAACTGTGCTGCATAAGATGAAATCATCTTTTGTTGAATGAATGTATTCAAGATGTGAAAGTAATCTTATAAGTTAGTGATATTGAGAGTTGGTTATAGGGGGAACAAAGCATCAAAATTGAAGTTACCAAGCATTGGAGCAAATGCTTGAAGGTTCAACATACTAAAGTTCTCAGTACAGACTAACTGGCTTCACTAAATACTTTTTATCAGCTGGACCAAATGTGATAAATTATTGATGCTCAAGTGGAGATTTCTTTAATCAACTGTGAGAATAACCCTGTAACTCTGAATTTCTAGATGATTAATCTCTTGTGTGCCATGAACCTTTTTATCTATATCCCTTCTTCAAGCTATTAGTCATTCATTGCTTTTCAGTGTTTCTTGACTTGTTGCCTTGTATAGTTATTTAACTCTTCTTTGACCTCATGTAGAAGTTATTCGCAGAAAATTATTGTGATAAGGCATAAGGCATTTATATGTGTGTGTGTATATATATATGATCTCTTTATCATTACATAAAATATATATTTTGTATGTATATTTATCTGTGATCATATGCTCTGAGCTTAATAAAAATTTTTAAGTATTGCAAATTTGATAGTATCGTAAAGAAGTCCAGATGACTCAGTCCTGTAAAATGCAGTGGGACTGTATCATGTCCACTAAAATAATTATCATTGTATAATTACAAGGAAGTGCATTGTCAATAAGAATTAACTCCTAAAAAAAACTGAAAATAAGAAGGGGACCTATGGACTTGCAAAGAACTGTCAGTTAATAAATATTGCGGGGTGTGGGGAGAAATTGAATGACAAAATCATCTTTATATCTGGAATGCAAGATATAACCTGAGAGCAAGTTGGCTTTATTTTTTTGTCTATGGAGATGAGTAATTTTCATGACCCTATCACAGTAAATCATTTCTAGTTTTCAACTTTTTGGAGCTTATTATTGTATTAAGTACCTCTGCTTATCTAGGGTTATCTGTGATCAGTCTAATTTCTTTAAATTGCTATACTGATCTGGATAAATATATATTATTTCTTCAGATAAATAAAGAATGGGGAAACTTACAGCACAGCAGAGGCATATTGCATTTGAAGATTTAATAATAATGAAACACTGAGGTTTAAGCTATATTACAGAAAAAGATGACTTATTACAGATTCCCATGACAAAATTGTCATGTGAAGGTAGCCTTAAAAAGACAGAAAAGAATCCAATGTGCGTGTTAATTGAGGGAAAGGATTATTAGGGCAATAAACATGTGATATTAAAAGCAAAAGAGTAATGGATATAAAATGGTGGTCATCATAAAGGAATAGATAAGCTATGCTGAAAAACCATCAAAGTCTAAATAATTTTAAATAAGTTTGTTCTTTCCTACCTGGAGCAAGTCAATAATAGCTCACTAGACAAAATTACAGAGTAAGAATTATTGGGCATCTGTATTTATGGATTCACATTAAATCTTTGAGATAGGACTCAACTGTATTTTTCAAGTCTGGACTTTTTAAAATAAAGGATAGAGAAATATTAATGATATACCAGAAATACATTTTCCTGGGTTTCATAAAGTCAGGGATAAACTTGAGTATCAATGTGCTGTTATACATAAACTGAAAATTCATGTGCTTTCTAGTAACTTTTATACCTCTAATCTCAGTATTTGTTTTTACTGGAATGGAGATAATTTATTAGGTTAACAACAAGCTGAGCAATTCAGAATCACCGTTAGAGTGTTGGTGACTTGAAGTCGGATGCATAAATGATAATCAAAATGGATAAATGCCCTCATTGCTACCTAAAACATCTCTAAATGGGGATTGGGGACTTTTCTAAATTCTCCGGTTATGAGATGCTGGAGAGTTTGCCTTTAACCTCCTGTAGGGTGATAATTACAGATCCTAAGAACTTGACTTGAATCAGAGGAGTCTCCACAGAATTTGAAATGCAAATACAGCAAAATGTAGCAATGAGATATTAAGGAATTTGGCATTATTGATTGGTATTAACGAGAAGAGAAATCTACTTTATTTGATAAAAGAGAAAGAGAGGATGTGTATTTTTTTTTTTCCTAGAGCTTCTGTAACAGTATACCCATAGCCTTGGTAGGTTCAACAATAGAAACTTATTTTCTTGCAATTGTGTGGACTACAAGTCCAGGATCAAGTCGTCCTGAGGTTTGTTTTTCTCTGAAGTCTCCCTCCTTGGCTTGCAGATGGCCACCTTCATGTTGTGCTCTCACGTGGTCTTTCCTCTGTGTTGTCTGTACCTTCATCTTCTCTTCTTATTAGGACACCAATCTTGCTGGATTAGGGACTGATCTTTTGGGAGCCCTAATGAATGGTACTGGTGCTGCTATAAAAGAGAACACAGAAAGACTCTCTGCCTTCCACTATGTGAGGACACAAAAGATACAATCATCTGTGGATCACAAAATAGGCCCACACTGGACACAGTCTACCTGTGTCATGATCTGAGCCTTCCCAGTCTCTAGAACAATGAGAAATACATTTCCATTGCTTATGAGTCACCAATATATGGTTTGTTATAGCAGCCCAAACAGATCAAGACAGTAACGTTTGTTGCTTTAATATAGCCTATCCAGGACCAAATACTGCATCAGAACTGAAGGCTAAGAATTTTGCTTCTTTACATTTTGATGTGGCTGAGATGTTTAAATATGATGAAGATTTAATGTATTCATAATATATATATATATGTATATATATATTCAGTATATGGGTATATATATATATGTTCTTTAGGATACTTGAAAATACAAAAAATTTGCATTACAAAAAATCTATGGAGGATTAAAGTCTTTGCTCTGTTCATTAAAGCATCTTTTCCCTTGAACATAGAAAGTGTTCAACAAATATTTGTTGAGCAGGATACTTGGGGAGACTGTTTTGCTCTTTAGATTTTTATCATAGGCCAGATTAATTTTTAAAACTTCTCTTTTTAATGCAGGTACTCCTTTAAAACCAGACAAGCCCTCATGGTTCATGGCCTATCTTTCAAATTTATCATGGTCCTTCTCTGTGCCAGTATCTAATTTCAATGGCAACTTTAAAATGAAAGCTTTCCCTACCCATGTTTATTTTGTCTGCTGCATATAACAAATTTCATTACTCTGGATCCATGACATGATTCTTATGTGTTCTGTCTCAACTGATGGTAGATTACTCATTTTGTATGACTATTCTCTTGTCATTTGTTCAATTCCTTTTAATCACAGTGGCATGGTACGCAAAGTATAGGCCCCACACAATGCTGTCCTCATTTTGAAACAGTCACATAAAAGGTTAACAAATGACTTGTACTTAGTTTGACATTCGTTACTCCTCCTTTTTTTTTTTTGTCCTTTTCTCTTCATAAAGAAAAGTAGTTCCATCCCTTGTAAAATTTTATGTTTTCCAATAAATTTAGAATCTTTAAAGATGTTGACTTTGGATTATATTAGAGATCATTATTTGATACCTCAAATCATTCATCTTCATATGTGATACATTCATTCTTCTTGGAGGAAAAAAAGTTAAAATTTCAAAGTTCAAACAAAATTTGATAATATTAAGTCTGGGTTCATAACCTCTAATAAGTAGTAACAAGCATAGATAGAATATTCATTTTGAGCTGACCTTACTAAAATAAGTCCTCTCAGGGCAGAAGATAAATATGTTTCACTGCCAATTTTAAAGGGTTTGGCAATGCACTGTTTTATGTTACTTTGCAGAATTCTGAATTGGTTTTTATTGAATGATATCATGGCACATGACTTCTAGCCAGAACTGGGTTTTATCAGGCTGTTCAACAATATATTGTAAGGTATATTCTATTGATGATTCATTTTGAATCAGAAAACAACTTATAGGGGATAGTATATGGTAAATATCATGATAGGTTCTTGAGAATCCTGCAAATAAGACACAAATCACCACCAAAGCTAAGGTCAAATCACTTGCATTGGTAGTTCTGAATGGTAGTAAATTGTGTGATACTTCTGAATGAAGTCATCCAAAACCCTTGGTCTTTTTGTACAACATTCTGCCTATAAATGTCTTTCCCCTCAATTATAAAACAAAATAAAATAAGGTCTAATTATCATTGGAAATTGTCTTATAATGAATTCATTACTATGGTTAGCTCTCATAAAAGCAACATCATTTAATTATATTGACTAGGTACTGTTTAGTTGTTTTGAAACAAGATTTATATTAGTCCTGATTTTTTTTTTTTTTAGATCTTATCACATAAGACACAGAAATATACAATCTAACTGGATATTGTGTATCAGCATAGAAGTGATTTGAATTGCATAGGTTGGAAGATACACTTGAGCCCATTCAGATTCAAAACGCTATTGCTTTAATGCTCTAAGAAATTATTTGGTTTAACAATAGGTTTCCTTTTATAAGAAAGAAAAATAAACTAGGCAAGTGTCTAATGTCTAATATAAATTATACAATTAATGGTTGCTGAGCAACTACAGAAATGTGAAAATGCTAAGCTCCAGAGCCATGATAAACCCATGTTTTAGTAGTTGTGGATTCATTTTCTTCCTTTTCAAAATAAAATATATGGAAAAACCTGATTTTTCTAAGACTTTTAAATATGTTTAATGTTTGGTGACAAACAGGTTAGATTCAGTGTCAGTTTTCTGCCCAATATGAACACTCTAGTATTTACTCAGTGAATCATGTTAAGTAACTCTAAATGTCTATTGGTTTTGTTCATTTTTGTTTGGCGATGGATCACCCTGTGTTGCCCAGACTGGCCTCTAACTTGCAACCCTCCATTGTCCACTCCCCTCCCCTTCTGCCTCCTGAGTTGTTGGGATATATGCATTACTGTACGTGTGCACTACTATACCTGGCTCCATATTTCACATTCTTCTTTCCTTGGTTTTAGAAGTACTAAATGAACATTTTAGAAAATATAAGTGGGGAAAGCAGTGATTTGAATTATGGTCTTCATTGCATTTAAGTATTGGCCCTACGAATTCAAGCCAATATATGATTACAATCTTCTTGCATATCTATTTTTTATATTCCAACCCTATTAACTAATAAAGGATGTGTAATTTTTTTTTTTTTTTTTTGGAGGGGGGCTGGTACCAGGATTGAACTCAGGCACTCAACCGTTGAGTCACATCCCAGCCCTTTTGTATTTTGCTTAGAGACAGAGCCTCACTGAGTTGCTTAGTGCCTAGCTTTTGCTGAAGCTAGTTTTGAACTTGTGATCCTCCTGTCTCAGCCTCCTGAGCCACTGGGATTACAGGCATGCGCCACCAGATCAGGCCTGGCTAGGAAATGCAAATTTTAACAAAGGAAAAATGGGTAACTTTCAACAGCCATAGATAATCAATTGCTAGAGGCTGATAATGATTCTTTTCCAGAGTCATTAATTAGTTAGGACCTAACCCAGGGCATCTTTCTTTGCAACTAGGTTTTACTAATCACAGAAAATCTTGCTCTGCATAGAGGTTACCAAATACTAAGATACTAAGGTTCTTCACATATACAGCACAACATCCAACTTAAAATTTGATTTTAAAAAGATTTTTATTTTTCATTATTTTTATTACCATGAAAATTTAATGTACATTTGAGTTTTTGAGAAATAAAGTATTGTAAACACCTGAGAGTTTTAGCAATAAAATTAAGGTATTAATAATCCTTTATTATTTTATTCTCTTTCCATTTGGTGACTTATTGCTTATTAAAAAATCTAAACTATAGTCTCTAGAAAGCCCCCTTTCTCATGCAAAAATTTACATCATGGAAAAATTAAGCACTGCAGTTACAGGAGAAAAATTATAGATTTTTATAATGTTATATTACATTTTACACTTTCATATGAAGTCTTATATTAATTTACTGTAATTTTTGAAATATGTATTTAATCATTTTCTTATCAAAAGAGTTTAAAAGGCCACCAGAAATATTGCACTTCCAGTGTGACATCTCTAATTTGGTTAGTGGGTTTTGATTGGTATTTCAGAAATGAATACTGAAAAGAGACATGTAAATTCATATCTTTACCATTGGTGAATAATTTCATCTGTGAATGTTATTACCCACATTTAAAAATATTTCAGCTGACATTTCCAAGATAATAATTGTCTTTAAATTTTTCTTGTAAGTTTTCAATTTCAAAGTTTATATCCACACTTATTAGGTATAATACCTAATTTTAAAGTACATCACAATGGATATTGATCTTTATCATGTGCAAAGTGAATTTGCAAACATGTTCATGAACTAATTTGAGTGGAAATTACAATGTGAGTGACTCTGTCTCTGACTTTTGCCTTTGGATTCCATAAATAATTATTGTTCCTCTGCTTGATACAAGTTATGCCAAGGGTTCAGGATAAAGGGTAAACAAAGCCAGCAAGATTTCTCATTTTATGAAATTTACACTATAACGTGGAGATAAATATTAAACAAATAGTCCCAAAATAAATGCATAAATACTGATTGTGATAAGTACTGTAAATAATGTATAGGTTAGAAAACAATGGAATGACCGAAATCTTATAGAATATAGCAGAGGAAGTGAAAAGTGCTTGTCCTTCATGATTATCCCTGAAAATCTCTTAAATGGTTTGTAAAATATGATACAGATAACTTGTGTACATGATGCTGTACAGAAATCTATGTACACTTAGACTAAAGAAGAAATGAAGATGGAAATTTACCTGTGAAGGTCAGGACAGTTTTTTCAAGTAACACTAAAATCCATAAGGTGAAAAGAATATGGATGGAGAATTCTAAAATTCTTCTGTAAATGAGATTTACTCCTTTTAAAAATTTAATCCAAAGATTATTTCATGTTAATATATTTAGTAGATTTATATGTGGTGAAAATTAAACAAAATGCTGTGCTCATCTAATTTTACTTAGGGTTTAAATTCTTTAGTTTCATAGATTTACATTCTTCCTGCCTCCTCTTTACTATCTTGAATATTGAAAAGAAAAAGGATATATCTCAGAAAATTGCTTAGTTGCTTTAAAATTTGTGTGACTAGCTATGTTTGTCTATTGTTTGTTTTAATGGAGCTAAGTATGACTTATTCATTGATACCCAGTATTACCTGGAGCTACTTGGCATTTAGACATAAACCTTTGGCACTATCCTATTAACTGCTGATACCTATCAAGGTTTTTTTAATTTCAGTAGTAAGATGTCATGTTAATATTTCAGAAATTAATATGTATTTGTTTGAGTCTATTTTGTGAAGTCTCCTTTGTGCTGTTTTGGTTTTTTTCCTTTACTCACAAATTTTCCTTAGGCATTTTGTTATGAAAGGATGATAAACTTACTGAGAAATTGAGACTACTACCTAGAAGAGACCATTGGAGAACCCATGAATTATTTCATCAAATGTTGCCATTGCAGATTACATTCATAATTTGAAAACAAGTGGAAATATGAGACAACTAATAATTAACCATACAAGAAAAAAATCTATAACAATTATGTAAACATGTTATGTGAACATGTATTTTAACCTAAATTATCCAAGTGACTCCCCCTGTTCTGTATTATCCTATATTGAACTTGTATTATCCTATAATTATTTAAATAAGTCAACTAACTTTTTTCTTGACTATAAGCAAGTATCTTCTCTCCCTCTGTAGCAGCAGCAATTATTAACTCTTAAGGAATTTTATAGCTCAAAATAATTGTTTGCAGATAACCACAGGGATATTCACTTACTTACTGGATGATGGATTAGTTATTAGGTCCCTTTATTTATTATTACTAGTCCTTTGTCTCAGGTTAAGCTCCTCCCAGGGCTAATTCTAGCATGCAGTTTAGCCTGTGGAAAGTCTGCTAAGGAGTGCCCTTAGGATCAATAACCATGGAATAGAGGAATCAAAGGAGGTGTAGGCCAAGACAAAATTGAACAATTCACAGTTCCAGGACAGCCACAACCAACACACAGGGACATGTGGAGCTGTAATGGCCTTTGAATTGTCCTGAGATGGGCCAAAGGAGTCAGACCTTTTTATTTCTGTCAGTCAGTCAATGGATGTGGGACACCCAAAACATCATGTTGGGTTAAGTGGTTCTCTGCCCCTAAATCTAATCCCTAAAAGAGACTACAGCTGAAGGCTGTCTGCTGACAACACTCGCCGAAGCTAGGGCAACAAGTCTTAAAGATATATCTGCATCACAGATTTAATAGTTGTGTAAATTCTATAAGGAAAATACTATTATCCCCATTTTGCAGAGAGCAAAACTGAACTGTCCAGTTGCATAGATAATAATTGCTTGATGAAGGATTCAAATTAGCATTAACCAATTTTAGAACCCTGTTTTTTCCATTGTACTTCATTGTTTTCTGAGATTATGTGGTAGGGATTTTCAGAAAGACACTAAATTTTTGTTCAAGTCTTTGTATCCAATTATCTTCCCACTGATTAGACAATAGATAAAGTACATAATCCTTTTATTCCAGATTACAGTTTATATTGTATTTTATCAGATATAGTATGATCATAAAGGATCATTCAGTTCTTATAGTCATTTGGAAAACAAGATAGTTTAAGCATCATTGTTCCCCAAATTAGATTAGGGAATGGACACAGAGTCAGGTGACAACCCAGTCACAAGATAGTAAATGAGGAAAGTTGAAAATGAGCATAAGTATTCTGGATGCAGAGCATAGATACAGTCATTTATTAGGAATGTGCTTGTGTATTTTAGTGTTTTGGGCTTTAGAGAATTTGAAATTTTATTAGCTTACATACTAGCATTTTATGAAGTGCTATTTTAATTGAATAACAGCCTGTCTTAGATCAGCATTTTTACTACTCTACATTTTTTTCTTCATGAATACCATCATAGTCGGTCTTTAATATATTCAATTTCTGCTTCTGCTTAACAAAAATGTATACAGAAGTTGCATAGCAAAGTGAAAAAACACTGATGAGTCCATTGCATGGGGCTTGTGTTTGTTAGTTTCAGGTTCTGGTCCTTGCACATACAATGCACTCAGCTGTGTCGAGTTCAAGCATAAGGATAATAGCCACTCGTTTTATCAGATATGACATTCACTGAATGCACAATTTAATTTGTGTTAAAATATTCTTTTTCCTGTTTTGCTTTTTCCCTGTACATATTTTTCTTTTGTAATTTCCTTGTTTGACATGTGGCCATGGTAATAGCTTTAGTAAGTCTGTCTTCTATGAATTTGTAGTTTGCAAGAATATGTAAATTTTTCAAATACTAGAAGTAGAAATGAGCCAGTCTTGAAAGATAAATTTGTATTTTTTGTTCTCTTATTCTGTTCTGCCTGTTATTTTAATACTGGACCTTATTTTTTTGGTTCCCTTTTTAATGGGTAATACAAGTAGTTACCGAGATTTGAAACGCTGCATGAAGATACTTTCTATTTTAACATAAATCAGTAAATTGAAAATAAAGGAAAATTATGTTTCTATATAGCCTTAATGTTAAAAAGAATAATTGGTTATCACTTTTATTTCCATTGGTTTATATATATATGTTATATATCATGTATATACATTTATGCATATATATCATACATATTTATTAAATGGCAGAAGCAGAATGTATCTAGTATGAATCCCAAATGAAATGCTTTCCTGTAAGGTGAACAATGTTATATTTTGTCTACTAAAGACACCTGGCTTTTGAATTTTACATTGTTGCATTGTCCTTAAAAATATAATTTATGTGAAATATGAAGTGTTTCTACAATTATGAAAATTTTTAATGGCAAATTAATAATTTTGAATCTCTTAACTGTTAAAAACACATACTTCAAAATTTCCAGATATAATTATCATTTGCCATGAGTAAATTCACTGTGAAGAGTTAACACTTCTAAAATAACAAAGTAGAGCATGAATTCATTCTCCACAATAGGAAAATTAAAGTTAAAAAATTATTAAACAAAGTCTCCATGCATCTGATTAAACACTTTTTACAATGTGTTATTTAACTGTTTAGTTCTACTCATGCGATATACCTAGATGCAAATGGTAAAATAAGATGGAGAAAAAGGTGGCCACCTGTGAGTCTACCTTTTAGTGAATGTAAGTATGATTTAAAGAATTCTAAAATAGTCTTATTTTGAAAATATATGGACTAGATATTACATTCAACATGTTACATCATATAAAGTGATAAAATATTGCAAAAGGGAAGTAAGTACAGCAACTATTTTTATCTAACAGTCATAGTAATGTGGTCCTGCTGAAATTTCCATCCTTCCAGGGAGCTGGCTATGACTTTTAATACCTTTATTATTACTTATTTTTACTTAGTAGATTATTTCCCTAAAGAGGAAGCATCTCTGATTGTTTAATGGAATATGGAAAAATAAGATCTATTTTAAAGAAAAAGCTTTTACAACCAACTTTCTAAAATTGTATTTTTTTGTTTTAAAATATGTTGTGGTGGGTGTACTTGTCTATATTTATGTAATCCATCCAAACATTGAATGCTTGTGTAGTATGAAAGTTCTATAAATCATACTTAAAAGTATAATTTACAGAGTCACAGCTTTTTGTAAGCCTTTTCTCATATATTACCCAATTATGTAATCTTGTTTTGTCTTAACTGCACATTTACCTAGTGGGGTGCCAGTAATTTTGAACAGCTTCATGATTAATAAATATTTTGTATAGAAATAAGTTTTAAAAAGCCTGGTGAAATCTTTATCATAAACCTGAAGTGAAAAGGAAATAAAAATAGACAATAAAATATGCAGTCAGATATGAAAATAGCACTGGGGTTGTATATGCAGGCTCCATGTACATTGAAAGTATCCTGGACTATATTTTTCTATTTGGTTCATAGAACACAGTAGCAATCGTTTCTATTAAAAAGAACTGTTTTTATGGAAAAGTAACAGAAAAATATATAGACAATGAAATTTCTGTACAGTGTATAGGAGATTACTTAAAATAAGATGGCAAAAACTTAGAGCTCTTATCTTCTTGGAAATATCAATATGTTCAGATTTCACCAGTTTCACTTTGCAATAGCATAGTAAATATCTTTAATAAGTATTGACCTTCCCATAGAGACCAAAAACTTAAAAAGCTTCCCCAAATTTTCAGACAAGTCTTTGTGATGAGTTGATCTATATGAAATGTTTTATAGAATCATATTTAAGGATGCAACATAATGCATAAATAACTACTGGGGAACAGATTAACATTTTTATTAGTTAATAACTACTTGACAGTACTAAGATGATATTTCAGTACTATTTAAGTTAGTTGGCATTTCTTGACCCTCTCTACTAACTTTATAAAAGTTCTTACTTTACTGATTCATTTTTCCTGAGACTATCTATAGAAATGTGACTCCTGGTCAAATAACTTAATGTTCCTATGCAATTACTACTGCTCACATTTTTGAAAAGTGAAACTAAATAAAAATAATATTTAAGCTCTCAAACTTTTATACAGGTGCATGGTTTTAGATATGTCTTTGACAGATAATTTATTGCCCAATATACATGTAAGGCATTACATATGCCCCCTTCCCTGTAGGAAGAAATACACACCCTTACCCTACCACCCTGTATTGTAATCAGAGGTATTTCTTATGGAAGTTTCATGAAAATGTGAATAGTGTGGGCACAGAAAAGAAATTTGGTATCTCTCTAACTAATTGAAATTTTGAAGACTGTGAAAAATTTACATGTATACCTTGTTACTTTTATATATGGAATTCTATAATTGTGCATGTTTTAGTCCATCCTAATTGAATGATTAAAGGGCAATCATGGGCTGGGAGCAAAAGATCCCAGGCTTTTATTAATCCCAGAATTTCCAAGACAACAAAAGAGTATATAAAATTCCTTGAGGGGAATTCTCTAACATTTCACTTGGAATTTGAAACTTATTCTCCAATTTAACTACTAAAATGAGAAATGGTTATTAAAGATCAACTACCACAAAATAAAATTATTTTGATGAATATTTTCTAAAATATCATTGGTGTGCATATAATTATTCCATATAACAGACCTATGAGTGCATTAGAAAGTTTTATGTCTTATGTGAATGACTGGCAACTCCTGCATCAATAATCATCCAGATGTACCTTACAGAAATAGAGCAAGAAATTATGAAATTCATCTGGAAGAATAAAAAACCCAGAATAGCTAAAGCAATCCTTGGCAGAAAGAGTGAAGCAGGGGTATCGCAATACCAGATCTTCAACTCTACTACAAAGCAATAGTAACAAAAACGGCATGGTATTGGTACCAAAATAGAAAGATGGATCAATGGTACAGAATAGAGGACACGGACACAAACCCAAATAAATACAATTTTCTCATACTAGACAAAGGGGCCAAAAATATGCAATGGAGAAAAGATAGCCTCTTCAACAAATGGTGCTGGGAGAATTGGAAATCCATATGCAACAGAATGAAACTAAACCCATATCTCTCACCATGCACGAAACTAAACTCAAAATGGATTAAGGATCTCGGAATCAGACCAGAGACCTTGCATCTTATAGAAGAAAAAGTAGGTCCAGAACTTCAACATGTTGGCTTAGGACCAGACTTCCTCAACAGGACTCCCATAGCACAAGAAATAAAAGCAAGAATTAATAACTGGGATAGATTCAAACTAAAAAGCTTTCTCTCAGCAAAGGAAACTATCAGCAATGCGAAGAAAGAGCCTACAGAGTGGGAGAAAATCTTTGCCAATCATACTTCAGATAGAGCGCTAATCTCCAGAATCTATAAAGAACTCAAAAAACTCTACACCAAGAATGCAAGTAATCCAATCAACAAATGGGCTAAGGAAATGAATAGACACTTCACAGAAGAAGATCTACAAGCAATCAACAAACATATGGAAAAATGTTCAACATCTCTAGTAATAAGAGAAATGCAAATCAAAACCACCCTAAGATTCCATCTCACCCCAATTAGAATGGCGATTATCAAGAATACAAGCAACAACAGGTGTTGGCGAGGATGTGGGGAGAAAGGTACACTCATACATTGTTGGTGGGGCTGCAAATTAGTGCAGCCACTCTGGAAAGCAGTATGGAGACTCCTTAGAAAACTTGGAATGGAACCACCATTTGACCCAGCTATCCCACTCCTTGGCCTATACCCAAAGGACTTAAAATCAGCATATTACAGAGATACAGCCACATCAATGTTCATAGCTGCTCAGTTCACAATAGCCAAATTGTGGAACCAACCTAGATGTCCTTCAATTGATGAATGGATAAAGAAACTGTGGTATATATATACAATGGAATATTACTCAGCCATAAAGAATGATAAAATTATGGCATTTGCAGGCAAATGGATGAAACTGGAGAATATCATGCTAAGTGAGATAAGCCAATCTCAAAAAACCAAAGGAAGAATGATATCGCTAATAAGTGGATGAGGACACATAATGGGGGGTGGGAAGAGTTAGTGTTAGGGTTGGAGTTGGGTTTAGGGAGGGGGGCAGGAATGGAGGAGGGAAGGACTGTATAGAGGGAAAAGAGGGGTGGGAGGGGTAGGGGGAAGGGAAAAAAATAACAGAATGAATCAAACATTACCCTATGTAAATTTATGATTACACAAATGGTATGCCTTTGCGCCATGTACAAATAGAGAAACAACATGTATCCCATTTGTGTACAATAATAAAAAAAAAAAAAAAGTAAAAAAAAAAAAAAATCATCCAGAAAAAAACAATGTCAGGCATGCTCTAAGACATTTTATGGCATGCATTTCTATCGCTTAATGGGTATACTTTGTATTTGGTCATCAATAAAAAACACAAAGCGTTTTAGTCAACTATTTTACTGCCATAACTAAAAGGATCTGACTGGCACAATTGTAGAGGAGAAAAGATTTATTTGAGGGCTCACAGTTTCAGAGGTCTTAGTCTTAGTTCATAGAAGAGAGGCTCCATTCCTTGGGGCTTGAAGTAAGGCAGAACATTGTGGAAGAGCGTGGCAGAGGGAAGCAGCTTGCATCATCAGGAAGTGGATAGAGAGAGAGTCTCCACTCTCCAGATACAAAATATATACCCCAAAGCCATGCCCCAATTCTAATCTCCTCCAGCCCTACCACTTAAATTAATTCCATCAGGGATTAGTTCACTGATCCGGTTAAGACTCTGACAACCCAATCATTTCTTCTCTGAAACTCCTGCATTGTCTCACATGTGAGCTTTTGGGGGACACCTCCCATCCAAACCATAATACAAAACTAAATATTTTTAGCTGATATGCTGGTGGAGAAGTAAACTATTTTATTTTAAAAGTCCTGGTGCTAGTCTTAGAGTATTCTTAGGTGTAGCTCTTTATATGTAAGTGGCAACCACTTAGCAAGCATACAGTTTAGATGAATTATTAGTTTGCTAGCTGCCATAACACAATTCCACAGTTTGTGTAGATGAAATTATAATTATATGTTTCTCACAGTTATGGAACTGGAAGTCTGAGATCAGGGTGTTGAGAGAGTTGGTTCCTTCTGAAAACTGTGAGGGAAGAATTTGTTCTAAGCCTCTCCTTAACTTGTAGATGGTTATCTTCTCTCTCTATCTTCACTTTAGTCTCCTTCTGTGTATTTCTGTGCCAAAATTTATTCTTTTAAGAATATCAGTCATATTAGATCAGGGTTCATTCTAATAAATTTATTTTCACCTATTTACTTATTTATAAAAACTCCAAATGCAGACACATCTGAAGTCCTGAGGGTTAGCACTTAAGAATTTTGAGCAGAACACAATTCAGTATTCAGCAAATAACTGACATTTAGACCATTAAATTATTTTAAAAATAACAATAACAATAACATTAAGCCTGTTACTCATTCCATTTATTGGCAAAAATCATGTCCATAAATTGTGATTTATATTCCTTCAGATCTGTATGTATAGCATAAATACACCTCACTGATATATATGGAGGGATACATTCTTTCCTCCCCTCCTTTCCTCTCCTCTACTCCCCTCCCCTCTCCACTCCTCTTTCTCTATAGGAGAGAATAAATTGGCAATGCACTCTCAGAGAATTTTATGACTCATGCTGTCTTGAGAGCTCTGGAATCAATATATAGAGAGAAAGAATCTATCTTCTCTGAGTATATATGCATGTATATATTTTTCTCTCAGTTTTTCCTTTAATAATCTGAACTAGGAATTACCATTGAAGACACTGACACTTAGATTTATATACCAAGGTCATTCTTATGGTAAACCAAGCAGCAGATTTTTAATTTTAATCCAGGTATGTCCTGAACTCTTGTTCATAACTACTTACAAAATGCTTCCTGATTTTGTCTTACTCAAGCTGCTTCCCCAGCTAGCCCTGATAGTTTTTGCTTACACTTTGTAGTATTTATTGTTGTAAGTCAGCAGCGGGGATTTCAAAAACCTGCTCAGTGATCAGTAGTGCATGGGGATGTCTTTGCCATAAGCCTCAAATATTAGCTGTATTGATAGCAAATCATATGGTGGAATAGCCTAAAATTCCTCATATTTGAGGAGAAAACCATTATAGATAATGGAAAATGTGGTGGTATTATTTTATTCTATGCTTTTAGTCACTAGGTATTTTACCAGAGGCAGAAACTTAAAGTGAGAAAATTTGACTTTAGCACTTTTTTATTTCTTTTGGTGGGAATGGTAGTGTTTGAATATGACAAATAAATATCCAGAAGAACAGAAAATAAATTGAGTGACTAGATAATTCACAGAAATCAAATAAAATGACAAAATCACCCATAATTTTGCAATTTGTTCAATTTACTATTGAAAATTTTACAATTTTATTTTTTTATAGGGTAATTGGCAAAATATCCCTACAAATGCTCTACATGAAAATATGATAATGTGATTCTTATCAAAAACACTTTAAAGCAAAAACTAAGAGCAATGCATAATAAAAATTTTAAAGGAATACTTCGCAAGGGAGAATTAAAAATTTTTTACCACCCTCTGCAAAAGAATGTATTGAGTGCTTTTAATTTTATAAGTGAAGTTTTAAGCTTCTTATAAACTCTCAGTTTACCCATTTATCCCCCTTGTCCATGACATTTTCCATCATTTTCTAGCTTTCAAGCATATTTTAAAACAAATTATCAGAAAACTTGTTTGTTTGCCGTTGTAGATAGCTACATGTTCACTGTCAATAATAAAAGCAGCTTCACATACTTCTTTAGTAACTTTATTCCACATAAAATTTATGATTGCATTTTGCTCTTCAAAATGCAACCCCCTGGGCTTCCTTCATCTGATAACCATTTTGGATTAGTGGTTGATTTGTCTCTGTTGTAAGTACTAGGTTGCAGGCTCTTAAAGGATGCAGACTGTGCACTCTGTTAAACATCTTTACCTCATAGTGTCCTTTGAAATGCCAAGAACTCTGAAGTTGTTTAATAAAAATCCCTTGGATTGATTTTCATCTTCACAGCCAAGTAGCAGGGGACAGGTGCCATTTCCTCCAACTTTAAAATGGTTATATATTCCCAGAACAAGGATTAGGAGCCGTATTTTCAGCTTTTAAGCCCTTTCTGTATCTGTTAACTTCATGCAGAGCTTATTCTCTCAAAATTCCAGAGATGAGGGGCACACCACCTTCAGTATGGGGTCTGAGTCCCTATTAGCAACACTTACATTTAGCTGGAGATTTTAATATCATGTGTTTTATCTGTAAGCATTCTGTATTGCATTGTATTTATTGTTCTACTTATTTTAACATAAAAATAACACTATATATACTTCACATCAAATAACACAGATGTACTGGGAAGAAGCTGTGCCTCCTTTGTCCTGTATCTTCTGGTACCCCTTCCTCTACATGTCACTTTGGAATTTGCATATCCCACTTTAAGAAGCCCTGGTGAGATCTTTCACAAAGTTTCTTGTTCTATAGATTACTATGAAAACGTTTTAGATATAGAAATTCTCACTGATAGTACAAACTCAAAAGCAAGCCCTTGGTTTATAGGATAGAGAACTGAGTTTTGCAGGACCCTGAATTCCCTTTGCAGTCTTTCCCTGGTCACTGCAAGGTGAATGGGAAAGGGAGGAGGGGCTTGGGCTGACACTTTATCTTCTACCCCATGCTTCAAACTGAGCCATTCCTTTTCCATATGCCTGTAAATATTTCATTTTCTTAAAGTTTGTTTTTCTATTTTTTTTTGTTTTTTCTCTTAGGATTTTATTTTTAATATTAACTTTCTTTTTTCATTAAAAATTCTTATCAGCAAGGAGTAAAAAGGAACTAATGTAGCAAAACTAAATGTCACATTGACAGAGTGTTTTATGAGTCATGCACATACTCCAGGTCTAACTTCTCACACCAGTCACATCTTTACCAGATGTCAGTTGAAATACTTCAATAATGAGAGTCTACATTTTTTAATGCAGCCTATTATATTATTGGACGTTGCTCCTTGTTAGTAAGTTCTTTCTAAAGTTGAACCAGGAGGCCAGCCACAGTAGAATGTACCTGATTAAAAGGGCAATTAAAGACTGTATAGCAGCAATGTAGGAATGTAGAGGAAAAAGTGGTATAAAGGTGTCAGGCAGTCAATTTATTTTTAAAAACTATTATATTATTTTTATGGATTATTTTGGTGTATGAGGTATATGTTGGCCATTTAAAAATGTGACATTTATTTCAAATTTATTTATCTTGAATTCACTTTCAGAACTAATTTTGCAGTTGTAATATTATGTTATTTTTTCATGTAAACCCCTGTCTTATAAATTGCAAGAGTTCTAGGCCTCCAAACAAGTGGATTCATGCTTCCCCAAATATTTAGCAATAACAAACTAGCATTTTGTCTATTTTTTCCAAGTAAACTGCCTAAGGTGCTTCTTAGTATGATTATGCTTTTCAGATTTTTCATCAACCACTGACTCATGGCTCATTTGTTTATTAGCTAAGGCCATACTCCCCTATAAGGACTGTGAATTAGCAGACTTGAACATTCAGGAGAAGGCACCAAATGGCTTAGTAAAATCAATACATATTAGACATAGGACCTACATCCAGAATTTGCATCCCAGAATTTCAGCTATTAATCTTTTTAGGCAATATATTTCACTTTTCACTTTAAAATTTAGTTCCTTCATCTATAAAAATGTGAATGATAATACCTGACATGAGTTTTGAGTGGTATAATGAAAAAAAAAAAATGACCTTGCTCAGAACTGGGCATATAATAACTGATCTGGTAATGTCTGCTATTCTCTTTGTGTGTGTGTATGTGTGTGTGTGTTAACAGAAACACATGTGCTATTCTGTACCCTTCACAGAGACTGGAGACAGTTTGATTACAATTTTTAAAAATGTGATGTTTCTTATTTTACAAGTGATGAAAAGCCTGTTTTCCCCTGGTGAGCTATCAGACAGATTGAGCAAATGAACCACTAGTCACTGAAATCAAGCCTAGCTAGGCCTGAAGGAGTTTCAGGCAATTACACAGAGTTCTGACTTCCCAGAGGACCCTGGAGTTGTCAACTGACTCCGGAAGCTTATGGTAGAACTTCTGGTGCTCCTGTGGGTCTTCTGAGTTCAATCCTGGGCAGGGAGCCAATTATCTGGAAGGAAGATAAGAATATGAGACATGGTTTAGCTAATTTATTTGTTTATGGATTAATTATCCAGATTGAGAATTATCAACAGCTTTACTTTGACAGACTCTCTTTTGGTCATTACATGTTTAACACATTAAACAGAAGAACAGCTAAGGAGAGGATTGCTAAGGATAAATAGGTATTTTAGGAGCACTGACAATGAGTTTGAATTGAGAAAATGAAGAAATCATATTAAAATTGTCTGCAATAACAAAGATAATGGTGGTAGTAAATGCCATGAATGTTTAAACTAGCTGTGGTTTTCAATTTCCCACAGCCTAGAGGTCTGAAAATCAAGTAATATACAGGGTGGGATAATGAAAACAAGTGAGATACAGAGAAATGTTTATCTCTGATAAATATACACATGTACACAGAATGTAAGAAAAGACAAATTCAGAATGGGGAGACCAGAAGGAGGTTGATAAACCAAACAATTCTTAACTAGTACATGTAAAGCCATTCCATCCATGATAGGCGATTTTGTGTATGAAAATGCTAGGTTTTTTTTTTCTACTCCAGAAGCCCACAAGGCTTCCTTTCCTACACGTGAACTGTGTAACTGTGTGGAGCACAATTTGAGAAAGACACTAAAGTCTACAGAAAAGAAGAATACAAGAGAACCAGCTCAAAGGGATGATCTATGAGCTGAGTTGGGTCCTGAATGATATGTGGTATTTCATGTGTGTGGATATGTTTACCTGTGATATGTGTAGGTACCTGTCTGATGCAGGAAGATATATATGCATTGACAAGGAGGTGCAAAAGGGTGATTTGTTCTCCAATAGGTGCTCAACCCAGAGTGCCATTGCAGAAATATTAAGTCTGGAGAGAGAATTGGTAGCCAGAATGGTTAGGGAACATACATTGTCAATTGTCTTATTTTGTTTTGCTTTCCACTAGTAATCAGTTTTATGTTCCCCCTTTTAAAAGTACACATTTTTTCCTTGATCCATTTGAAGGCACACCTTTTCACAAAAAAATAGAAGCCAAAACCCCAAACAAAAGAAAAACAGGCAAAAAGCAGCACCCAGAATTCTTTAGTCCTTATCTTTCTATTTGATTATAACATTTAACTACACTTTACAAAAGTAATATTTGATAAAGATATTAAGAGCATTTAAAAGATTAGTTTATTTATAGATGCATTTTGCTCTTGGAAGTATATACTTCCATCAAAGTGGACATAATTCAAAACAAGGTTTGCTCTTCCTCCCAACTCTCTGAATTTTCCCATTTTTGTTTTTGTTTATAAAGACAGAGAAAATGTCTCTTCTTTTCCTCATAAAAATGCCTTGTAGTTTTCCTCATTGTGAAATCCTAATTAAAATGTTCCATTTGAAGGATTTTTTGTCAACCCAAATTCTTGTTAAGCAAATGCTTTATATTCTTTGCTGGAGCATAAGGCTGCAGTATTCCTGGAGGGCAAATTTGCAAAAGTCCACTGAACCCACCTAGAGCCACCTATATTATTTCAACATCTTAAAATTAAGATTTTTCCAGAAATGTTTTAATACATAAAAATGCATTAGTCAACAAATGTTATACATATCATTTTGGAAAAATGAAGTGGACTTTACTATCATCTTTCACCAAAAGTGTGTTCTTCCAGTAAATGAAAGAACTGTTCAATTCTCACATTACCCTGCTCCTCTTAATTACAGAAAAAGAAAGGTTAATGTACTCTCTAATATTCTCACATTATTACTTCAGAATATGTCTCTTTGACTTTAGTTTTTAATCTCATAGGAAATGAACATAAATCTGAGTAATTGCTGTAAACTAAATTTGATGTCTAGTTATTTTATTTGTAACAAACCAATTCTATATGTTAAGTGGATTGATTCTTCCATTTTTTATTTTTTAAATTAATATCACAAAATTAGAAATCACAAACAGTTCTACTGTAAGATTTTTTTCAAATAAATTTTTATTATGTCATAGAGAGGGCTTTTCTTAAAATTATACTCAGTTACACATATTAATTGTGAAAATTGATGGGATTCACTCTGATATTTCCACACATACATTCAGCATGCATTAATCATCTCTATCCATTATTCTACCATTGTCTCCCCATTCTTCAATATTTCATGCCTCCTAATATTCTTGGGAATCAGGATTTCAGAGAGTAATCAACATACTAATTTAAATGAACCATTATCTATGTTGAATTGAGTTTAATAATCTAATTTATTGCTTATCCTTTATTATGATGATAATTGCATATAATTTTATTTAACTAAATGTTATTTGTAATATGTTACATTAAAGTTACAACAGTGGAAAAAGTTGCATATGTAGAATTCAATATTTTCACTTAAATATTAGGTATAAGCAATTATTTTTTATTTTTAGTAATTCATCATAGGAGAGAGTATAAATGTATACATGATTGCTCTTATAAACAAGAGACTGTTATTGATAATTCATTTCCTTTTGCAAAATTTCAGATAGATATTATATGAGTACTACATGTAATCAAATAAAGCAAGCCTCAAAATATGCATACATATTACATTCCATATATATGGGAAGATACGATTAGTTAATTATATTTTTGAGTACATCTACTTGTAGACATTTGCAGTGGCTTATATGTCAATGATACAGTGCATCAACATGATTGACTTAACCTACAATGAAAATGACAAGATTATTTGAGTTTATTTACTATGAGCTAAAACAGATCAGGTGAATAAGTAAACTAGGGTTGAATTAAGGAAGCCACCTAGTGATTATTTATGCTGTCGAAGCCTTACTTTCTGCAACTGGATTAACTGGCCATTCAGTATGTCACCACCTTGGTTAT
Organism: Sciurus carolinensis; assembly: GCF_902686445.1. NCBI lineage: Eukaryota > Metazoa > Chordata > Mammalia > Rodentia > Sciuridae > Sciurus > Sciurus carolinensis. The sequence goes on from NC_062221.1 coordinate 45,499,289, forward strand.
TTATGGGACAAAATGGCAATGCTGTTCCTCCAAATAGGCGAGTGGAGGACAAGGGACATGATTAATTTTAAAATGCTTAAGTTATTGTGCAAATAAGATTTTTAATTAAAAATTCTTAATTTGAAAGTAAAATTCAAATCTGTCCAGTATCCTATAATTCTCATTGTTTAATTCTTTCTAACTAAACTTTAGGTTTGGCTACAATGGACTTTTATTCAATTGCAAGGAATGACCACTTTTTTCCCTACCTCTAGGCTTCCTCTCATGTTGTCCATATTAGTCAGGATTTTCCATAGCAACAGAACCAAAAGGATACATATAGATATTTACAAGATATTTATATGGTAATTGGCTCACATTATTATGGAAGCCACTAAGCCACAAAGTATGTTATCCATAAACTGGAGACCCAGAAATAATTCAGTCTGAATCGGAAAGTCTGTGAGTCAGGAGGAATAACAGATGGCCTAAGACTTGATAACTAGTAAGGGTGGGGGGCACTGGTTTAAGTCCTAGAGACTGAAGACCCAAAAACCAGGAGCTGTAATGTCCATAGGCATGAGAGCAAGATCTTTCCCTTGCTCTTTTGTTCTATGCAGGCCCTCAGTGGAGTAGATGCATTCCCACTCACACTGATGAGAATGGATCTTCATTAGTCAGTCTACTGATTTAAAACCCTAGTGTCTGCAGAAACACCCTCACACAGGCACCCAGGAAAAGAACATTCTACCAGCTCTGTGTACATCCCTAACCCCAGTAAAGTTGACAGGTAAAATTAAACATCACAACTAGTATGTTCTTCTCCCTGACCCTCAAATATTTCAATGACCGTCTCCTCAAATTTTGTCTCTCCATTTTTTATTTTCTTAAACATCTTTTGATACCTCACCAGTTTTTCCATCGTATCCTGCTCTTTTCTTACATAACCCTATTATAATTAATACTTATTTTTTGGTCGTTGGCTTTTTCTCATCTCTCTCTCCAACTACAATGTTACCTCCATGAGAAGAGATTATGTGTTCATTCACTCAGACTACATATTTATTTAAGCTGAATATTCAGCACTTAGGACAGGCAGCAGATGGTTAAGGGCCACTAAAGCTGTACTGACTGGTTTGAATCCTAGCTCTGTCATTTAAAAGACCTCAGGCAGGCTTCTTATCCTTTTTGTGTGTCATCTGTAAAATGGGCATAATAATAGAACAAGGATTATGTAAAAAACATATGTAAATTACAAGGCATATATGAGACCTCATTAAATGTCAGCAAGATAAATATCACTGTCTGGGTTGTAATCAATAATCAAAAAACATTTGAGGAATGTATGAAGAATGAATAGCAGAATACATATTCAGTGTCAGAAAAACTCAGGTTCAAATGCCAGTTGTATCACTTGTGACCTTGGCAAAATTATTTAACTTTTTTGAATTTCAGTTTCTTAGTGTATTAATTTTCGCAACCTATATTTAAATATTCATCTTCTATTTCCCCCTTTCAGCTTCTTGAGTTATTCTCCCTCTTTCTTGGTTTAAAACTGTAGTAGATGTCATGACTTTTCTTCTCCCTGCTATAGGATGGAAAACTCTTTTAGTAACTTTAAGTCATAAGTATAATTTAAATTCAGCAATTAGAATATGCTAACATATTAGTTTTCCATTTCTGCTGTATCACATTGCAGCAAAACAAAGTTGCTGTCTTACGATTCTGTGTGTCAGAATTCCAGTGTGGGTCCCACTGGGTTGAAGCCCAGGTGTTAGCAGGATTATGGACCTTTCTGCAAGCCTGAAGGAGAATCTGTTTCCTGACTTTTGTCAGCATCTATAGTCTGCTCAAATTTAACCTATAATCCCTCCCTCCACCTTCAAAAGAAAAAAAGGCAGATAAATTATTTTCATATTACACGTCTCTGTTGCTCTCTTCCTTCTGCTCCTCTTGTACTTTTAAGGACTCAGGTCATTAGATTGGGTCCACCATTATAATCCAGGTTAATCTTCCCATTTCAAGGTCACCTGACTAGTAATATTAATTGCATCCAAAATCTTAATTCCTTTTGCCATGCAACATAGTAAATGTACAGGTTTAGGGAAATAAGATGTTGACATCTTTGGGGACCATTATACCACCTATTATATCTAAACTAACATTTAAAAATACAATATTCAAAAATTTCTGTAAATTACTTTTATCAGGCATGCCCCAGGGCTGTACAGTCCTTTTTACCTTTTAATGTTAGCAAATACATGATACATTCTGCAGATTTCCACATGGTCCCACTGATGTCTCTCTCCCCAGGCTTGGGACTCAAAATTATCATTTTACCAATTTTTCACTAAAAAGGTGAATTATTCTCACAGCATAGCAGTGACTATCTAGAAAGAAAACTGATGATCAATTCCTTTGCCAAGTGTTTTCTTAATTCTCCCTGATAAATCAATGCAATTGTTCAAGTTAAGAGCTCTGAGAATAGCACAACAGGTTCTTGAAAACTTTTTCTTATAAATTTAATTAATTTAGCATCAAAGAGGTCTTATACTATATTCATTGAGACAGAAAGTGTCTATATATCCTGATACATAAATATTAGCCTCTGTATGGTGGCTAGGACTTCAGAAAGATATATTAATGTAAAAGCCACAAAATTTTCATTTATTTACTGTTTCTTAAAAAATCAACTTCATTAATCTGAGTAGTTGTACTCTGGTCCCTATTCTTCATTTCATTTTATCTATCATCAAGCCCAGTGTCTCCTGCATGTTAGGCAAGTGCTTTACCACTGAGCTACATTCCCAGCCCTTTGGTACCTGTTCGTATGGACAGATATGGCCGTGCATATAGATTCTGAGTTTTCAAGTTATAAGCTTAGCCTTAATTGTCTCTGATTCTAAATCAAAGCTGAAACTGCATGTGTGTAATTCTAATCAGTGTATAACCTGCAGCATATACTATATTACATAAGACAAAATGTTCTACCCCTTTAGATTTGTAGTTAAGGGAACATTACTGTAATTAAGAAAAATGCTCAAAAATTGAGTGTCATACAGTTTTTAAACTTTGTAGTAGCAACAGAACAAAAATAATAATCATTAAAATAATCAAAGTTCATGAAATCTTGTTATGATTTGGTTCTGCATTATTGTATCAAATTATCACCTCAATCATACATAGAGGTTCAGATGTTATCTGTTTTAAAGAAGAAAAAAATTGAGATCCAAAGAAGTGAATTAATTTTCTCAGGAACACACTAGAAATATGTAATGGCCAGGAGCTCAATCCACATTTGTCTGATCTGAGGTCCCTCAAAAAGTTATCAATAGAATGATACAGTATAAGTTTGACAGATTAAAAAAAAGCATGCATTCAAAATATTCTATACTTATTTACATTTCTGTTCATGCCTACATTTATGACTCTGTCCATGCCAGTATCACTCTACACCAATATTATATCTATATGTACCTATACCACTCCCCTTCCTTCCATTTCTCTTCAGGACATATATTTAAAAATTAATACTGGCTACATCCGAGAATGGAATCATTTGTTTTATAAATTCTACTTTTTTCTGTCTACATTTTTAAAATGATCAATTCTTAGCTGTATCATAGGAAGAAGATTTTTTTTTTTTTAATTTTGTAGAGAATGAAAAGTGTTGACTTTCTTATTCTGGTAAGGCTCTGGAGTGGCATCTTTTCCTTAGGTGGCTTCTTTTCTGCTTTCTTCCACAGGTCAAACACATTTGTCCTACTGTTTCCCTTTTCTAACTAAAATCTACCAAATAAAATCGTAGTCAAGGTACTGTATTATTCTTTGTAATAGTATGACTGTATTTTGTTTTAAATGCTGTGAATATCTGCTGAGAGGCATTTATCCTTTTTTACAGCCCTGCATGAATGGAACATCTAAGTTTTAAAGGTTTTTAATTATACTACAGTTTTTCCTTTTAGGTCCCTTTTATTCAATTCTTTTTAAAGTTTATAAAGCTTTGTTTTCTTATCAACTGAATTACCAAATATTTAAATATAAAAATATTTTCCTTTATATTAGCTTATTTACCAACAACAGCAAGCTCAGATTCCATTTAGAAACTTAGGAAACATAAATTATGAACAAATTGTGTGCAGGTCCTTGATATATGGAAAGTGCAGTTAAGGACCTCTTGTCTATTTGTTTCCTAATTTAATATGAAGAACAGTCCAGAATCATCAATAAGGCTGAAATTTTTTTCTCAAAATATAAGTAAATACATTATTTTTTGATTATGAAAGTAAGATACAATGTGTTAAAATATCAACCTTGTAAGGATGCAAGGAAAAATTAGACCTTCACCAATATTCTCAAAATGTAGAGATAATGATTGTACATTTCTATGCACACATCTTATATATTGACAAACATAAAAACCACAGTGTTTTGTACAATCAAGACGAATCATTGAATTGTATAGTAACTTACATAAATCATCTCTACTATAAACCTACTTTGCTTTATTACATGTTACTATTATGCATTGCAGATATTGCATGTTTTACAAATCGAAGGTTTATGGCATCCCTTCGTCAAGCAGGCAGTTTGTGCCATTTTCCAATGGCATGTGCTCATTTCATTTCTCTTGTTTCACAGGTCACTAATTCTTGCAATATTTTAAACTTTTTAATTATTATCATGTATTTTATGGTGATCTGTGATCAGTGATATTTGATGCTAATATTAAATTGTTCAGGGGCATCATAAACCATACCCATATAAAGTACCAACTTAAAAAGTGTTGTGTGTGTCCTGACTACTTAAACTGGCTGTTTTCCCATCTTTCTCCTTCCATATAGGCCTCCCTGTTCCTTAATACACAAGAACATTGATATCAGGCTAATTAATAACCTTATAATAACATCTAAATGTTCAAGCAACAGAAAGCATCACACATCTCTCATCGTGAATCAAGAGCTAGTGAGGAAGGAACAGCAAAAATAGGTTAAAATCTAGGCCTGCTATGCCAAATACTTAACCACCTTGTGAATGCTAAGGAAAAGTTATTGAAGGGAATTAAGAGTGCTAGAACAGTGAATGCACAAATAACAAAGCAAGGCAGAATTATTGCTGTTAAGAAGAAAGTTTTAGTGGTCTGGATAGAAAATTAAGTCAACCACAACATAACCCTAAACCAAAGACTAATCCATGGGAAAACTTTAACTCTTTTTAATTCTGTGAAGACTGAGAAGGGTTGGGAAGCTTTAGAAGAAAGGTTTGAAGCTAGTAAATTTTGGAATGTAAGATTTAAGAAAGGGAGCTGTCTCCATTACTATATTAGTCAGCCCTTCATCACTTTATAGTAATGCTCACTTTATTGCTGTAGTCTGAAGCAAATTTGAAAAATCTCCAAGGTATGCCTGTATTGAAAAGTTAATTGCTTGCTTTATGTTACAAACACTGATAGTTATTGTTATATGTTTATTTGTGCATTCTTCTGATTAGAAAAAAATGTAGAGATCATGATCGTACATTTTTTAGCACACATCTTTTATATTGACAAACATAAAAATCACAATGTTTTGTGCAATCAAGACAAATCATTGAACTGCATAGTAACTTACATAAATCATCTCTACTATAAAGATACTTTGTTTTATTATGTTACTATTATGCATTGCAGATATTGCATGTTGTATAATCAATTTATATCATGTTTTATAATCAATTAAATTGATTAGAAGATTAGAATATTCCTTAGAAAATTTCCAGAGAGTAAAATTCAAATGGTATAACTTTTATTCAATACTTTGGATCTATTTACAATTGCCCTAAAAAACAGTTTTGCCTTTTTTGTTCTGACCATGAACAATAAATCCTATTTATATGCCTTATGCAATGATAATAGACAAAGGAGCAAAGTATCTAAAAGTAAAGTTTTCAGACATCAGGAAGCAGAAAGTTAAGAACTATAATTCCTGAGAAAAGTGAAGCAAATAATATAAGAATTATAATCTCCCTGAGTTTCTACCTGGAGGCAATTTCCATAATGTAATAAAGGAAGTAAGATCCCAAATATTGCCTGAATTGAACAGGTAGGGATTCAACTTTGAGGAGAATGAACCACCAGTATTTTTGAAGATGATTTGGGAGAAAAGAGATCTGTAGGCCTTAACTGAATGCTAATCATTTCAAAGAATGAAACTCCATTAATTTGGAGGAAACACAATTATTAGAGATAAATAATCTGAGCAATTTCTGGAGCTAAGAGTGGTGGAAATCATTCATGTTCCTACCAAAAGTAGAGAAATCTGTGGATTCCCAAAGCATTAAGGAGAGCTCCAACAGTTTTAAACACCTTACTGTGGTTACACTCTAGTTCTGCCCTAAAAACAAAATAATTCTCATGATTATCAGGCTGATCCATGATAACAGTCTACCAAAACAAATTCAACAACTTAAAGGAATTCAAGAAATTTCCCTACTCAAAAATCATAGAGTCAAAATGTTCTGACATCAAATAAAAAATAGAAATACAAAGAAGCAGAAATTGAACACATAATAGGAGAAATCACCCGGATTTAAAGAATTTGCAGATAAAGACTATAAAGTTGCTTTTACAAATATGCTCTAAGATGAAAAGGCACACGTGAATCAAATAGGGAGAAAATGTAAATGTAAAACAATAGAAATCGAGCTTCTAGAAAGGAAAAACAGAATATCAGAAATTAAAATTCACTGAATGGGTATAGATACTAACATCAAGTCAACTGAAAGACATAGCCAGAGAAGCTCTTCAAGCTTATACAGAAAGAAAAAGATTGAAAAAAAATTTATCAGATCTTCAGTGTCTTACTGTATATATACATTTATATCTCTATGTCTATCTAAAATTTATGTATAATGAGAATAAAATAAATCAAATAAAAACTCAGTTGAAAAGTCCAATAAATTAAATAAAGTAGAATATAGACTTTCAGTATTTGAAAAGGTAGACATTCTGAAATATTCAGACAATACTGAAGGGAAAAGAATTAGAAACTATAATTAATGTATCCAAGAACTCTGGGACACCACTAAGAGACTTAATTAAATTGAGGATCATAGGTATTGAGGAAGTAGCAGAAATACAGGCTATCAATATTACTTATCTTTCCAATGAAATAATAGCAGAAAAATTTCAAATAATGAGAATGATAAAAACATCTGGATACTGGTGGCATTTAGAACCCCAAATAGACAAGTCCAGAAGAAAATCTCTTTATGACACATTATATTTAAAATGCCTAAAAATCCAAAGTAAGAATAAAAGTAAAATTGCAAAGGAGAAATGCCAAATCACCTACAGGAAAAAAAAATATCAGAATAGCATTGCATTTTAAAGCACAAACTGTAAAGTCCAAGAGGGATTGGAATGACATACTTCAGGTCCTGAAAGAAAATAATGACTAACCAGGAGTGTTATTCCAGGAGAGTTATCCTTCATCATTGAAGAAGAAATAAAAACTTAGTAAAATAAACATCAATTACATGAATTCAGACTACTAAGCCAGCACTGCAGAAGATAATTAAAAGAATCCTATATATATGATGAAGATAAAAATAACTAAGAGAACTTGGAGAAGAAAAAACTCTCATTATAAGAGAATATGAACAAAACAGAATTAGTGTCAAATCAAACACTAGTAATAAATAAAAATGGCAGGAAGTAATAGACATCTCTTTATAATATAATGAATACAAATGGTCTCAATTCTCCAATTAAAAGACATGAACTAGCAGAATGGATTAAAAAACAAGATTGAACTATATGTTGCCTGCATGAAACATACTTCATAGGTAAAGACATCCAGAGACTTAAAGTGAAAGAATGGTGATATTCCATGCAAATGGAATCTGGAAGCAATTGGGATTAGCTGCTCTCATATAAAACAAAGCATACATAAGGCAAAATTAATCGGAAGAGACAAAAGGTGTCACTAGATACTGGGAAAAGGAAAAATCCAACAAGAATATATATCCAAATAAATATTCATACCCTGAATGTGTGCATACCTAATTACATAAAACAAACACTTCTTTACATGACAGCTCAGATGGACCCAATATAAAAATACTGGGTGGTTTCAACATACCTCTCTCACCAATAGACACGTCATCCAGATAAGACTTCAGAAAAAATACTACATACCTAAAACATGGTGTAGAGCAAATAAACTAATGAGACATCTAAAGACTATATTTTGGTGAAACTGCTCATAAAACTTTCTCTAAAATATGTCACAGTTTAGTCCACAAAGCAAGTCTTAGGAAATACAAAATGTTGACATAATTCCTTGCATATTATCAGATCATGATGGAATGACAGTAGAACTCAATGAGAAAAAATACAGAAACTCTATAAACACATGAAGATTGAATAATACAGTTATGAATGATGAGTAGGTAATTGATAAAATCAAGGGAGAAATTAAGAAATTCTTAAAATCAAACAGTAATAGAAATGCAACATACCAGATTCCATGGGACATAATGAAAGAAGTTCTAAGAGGAAAGTTTATAGCCATGATATTTTGTTAAGAAAAATCCCCAATAAATAAGTTCATGATAGATACCAAAGTTTTTTGAAAAATATGACCCAAAAAAGTATAAAAATTACATGATTATCTCAATAGAGGCAGGAAAAGCCCTCAACAAAATTCAATACCCATTCATAATAAAAACCATGAAAAAATTAAAAATCAAAGAAAGTTCCCTCAACACCATAAAGACTATATGAAAAAAACAAAAACATTTCTCTAAAAACGAGAAGAGAAGGATGTTCATTCTCATAACTCCTGTTCAATATAGTACTTGAAACTTTAACCAGAGCAATTAGGCCAAAGAAGGACATAATAGGAATACGAATAGGAAAGGAAGAAGTCAAAGGATCCATGAACAGATGGCACCATCCTATGCTTAGAAACTCCTGAAAGCTCCACAAGTAGACTTATAGGACTGATAAACAAATTTAGCAAAACAGCAGGACAGAAAATCAACATACAAAAATCCAAAATAACCAAAGCAATTTTGAGCAAAAAAGAAAATGTTGGCGGCATCACAATTACAAATTTCAAAGTATACTACAGAGATATTGTAACAAAAATAATATGGTACTGGCATAAAAAAAACAGACACAAAGAGCAGTGAAATAGAAGAAACAAAGACAACACACACACACACACACACACACATGCACGCACACACTCATGAGTTGTCTCATTCCTGAAAAAGTCACCAAAAACATTCACTGGAGAAAGACAGTGTTTTTTTTTTTTAATGGTGCTATAAAAAGTGGATATTCATGCATAGACAAATGAAATTAGATTCCTGTCTCTCCACCCTGAATTTGGAGGGAGCACATATGGATCAGACCAAAGAATCAGATCAGAATATTTCCAAGTGATAGAAGTAAGCATAAGGGAACCACTCCAACATTTAGATGTAGGCAGTAACTTCCTCAATAGGACTCTCAACTCAGGAAATAATATTAAGAATTAATAAATGGGATAGCATCAAATTAGAAAGCTTCAGTATAGCAAAGGGCAGTGTGAAAAGAGTACCTACAGAATGGGAGAAAGTCCTTGCCAGCTCTTCTTACAACAGTGATAATACCAAAATATATAAAGAAGTAAAAGTTTTACACACACAGGAAAGAGAGGGGGAGTGAGAAAATTTTAAAAAAGGAAAGAAAAAGCATTTACATCACACAATTAATAAATGGGCAAATGAACAAGCACAAGGATTGTGCTAGAACAATTATATATCCATCTGGAAAGGAAAGAAATTAAATCCTCACTTAAAGAGATTATGTTGGGAAAAATGAATAACAAAATGCAAAAGTGAGGATAAAAACAGCCCTTATACCAAATGAAAGAATTAATTTGACATGTATCAAAGACTTTAATATAAAAGCTAACACTATAAAACACTTCAAAGAAATGTAGGGGAGCCAGGCGCAGTGGCACACTCCTGTAATCCCAGCAGCTCAGGAGGCTGAGGCAGGAGGATATTGAGTTCAAAGCCAGACTCAGCAAAAGCGAGGGCCTAAACAGCTCAGTTAGACCCTGTTTCTAAATAAATACAGAATAGGGCTGGGGATGTGGCTCAGTGTGGAGTGTCCCTGAGTTCAATTTCTGATACCCCCCAAAAAAAGAAAAGGAAAAAAAGAGAAACAAGGAAAAAGAAAAGAAATGTAGGGGAAATGCTTCCTGTCTGTATTTTATAGATACATAAATATAATACATTAACATTATATATATTTCACTCCTGCCCATTAAGATGTCTACTATCAGAAAAACAGAAACTAGCATTTACTCCTGAGACTATAGGGAAGACATAAACCTTATGAACTCTTGTTGGGAATGTAAAATGATCCAGTTACTCTAAAATACTGTATAATGGCTCCTCAAAAAGAAAAAAATAAATTGAAACATTTTCTATTTGATTCATAGAGTTAATTGAAAGCAGGGTTTTCAGACCGTTATATATCCATGTTCCTAGCAATATTATTCTTAATAGCCAAAAGGTGGAAGCATACAAGTATACATCAAAGAATGAGTGAGTTAACAAAGTATGATTTATACATACAAGGGAATATTGTTCAGGCTTAATAAGGAAGAAAATTCTGACATGCCTCAACATGAATGTGTCTTGGGTACATGATGCAAAATAAAATATGTCTGTACAGACAAGTACTGTATAATTCTATTTATATGAAATACCTATATTAGTCAAATTCATAGAGACAGAAAATAGAAAGGCAAGTGTCATGGGCTCATGGGAGGAAAAATGGTGAATTACTGTTCAACTTGCATAGAATTTTAGTTTTGAAAGATGAGAATATTTTGAGGATTTGTTGCAAACACTGTTAATATATTAACACTATTGAACTACACACTTAAACTGTGTTAAATAAGTTTTTATTTTATGTATTTTACTATAATTGAATTTTTAAAAGACAAAATAAATAGATTTTTAAAAATCAATCCTTATCTGTGTTCATATGCAAAACTTAACTTGGATAAAAATCTTAAGGTATGAAATTACTAGAAGAAAACATAGGATAACATTCATTTTGATTTTAGATTTAGTCAATATTTGTTAGATAAGCGAGAGAAAATATAAAATAATTGATAAATTGCACTTTATCAAATTATAACCTTCTGTTATTGAGGAAACACTTAAAAACTGAGTAGACAATCTATCAACTTGGACAAAGTATACAATATTTGTTTCTGACAAAAATTTATATTCAGGTATATAAAGAACTTGTGTTTTATCATTAAGAGAGAAAATATCCAATAAAGAAATTATATGATGGCCAATAATCATAGGAAAATATGTTCAAAATCATTAGGCTTCAGAGAAGTGCAATTTAAATTCACAAGGAGATAATGCTATACAACTATTAGAATGGCTAAAGTTGAAAAGACAGACAATACCAATTGCTAATAAGGGTATGGAACAAAAGGAACTTTCATTAATTTGGGGTAGGATTCTAAAATGATAGGACCACTTTAGATAAGGGTTTAACAATTTCTTATAATGTTAAACATACCCTTTCTATATGATTCAGCAATTCTGCTCTTAGTTTCTTACCCAAAGGAGATGTAAATATATACCCAAAACAGACAAATTAGAAATGCAATTCTTTTAATATAAATTTTCATAAATGCTTTATGCATAGTTGTTCAAGAAACTTTTTATACTTTGTTCAACAGTTTGAGTTTAATCCCTTTCCCCACCCCCAAACTTGAGTGGTAGGCTGTACTTCAAGACTCATTCTAATGAATACATTAAAGTAGAAGTGTGGATATTTGACTTGGAGAGTAGGTCATAAAGGGCATTGCAGATTCTTTTTTTCTTCTAATAGAGCGTTCTGTAGAAATATACTTTGTCTTAAGGGTACTGAAGAAGCTCATTAGAGTGGTCCATGTGAGTACCATCAAAGAATGAAGGCCACCAGCCAGTTTTGGAAACCAATTCTCCAACCCCAGTTAAGGCTTTAGATAATTGCAATCCTAGCCAACAGCTTGAGTTCACCATGAGAAACCCTTAACCAGAATTATCCAGCTAAGTCATTCTCAAATTTCTTTATTGTGTGAGATGAAAGAGTACTTAAGGTATGATTCCACATATAAAATTCCAGAAAAGACAAATGAATACATAGTGACACAAAGGTTATCAGTATTGATTGACTACAGCCAGAATTGGAGTACAGAGTGGGAGTAAGTGCAAAAGGGCATAAAATAACTTCTTAGAGTGATGAAAATCACTCTAAGTGATATGGTAGTTGCAAGGTTAAATCAATTCATCAAAACTCATCAGTTAGAGTTTGGATCTGGAATGCCCCCTGAAGTTTCATGTGTTGAAGACTCGATCCCTAGTTCATGGCATTACTGGACGATAGTAGACATTTTAGGAGGTATAGTATAGTTGGAAGATCATTAGGGGCATACCTAATTAAGGGTATTATTGTGGTTTGGATATGAGGTGTCCCTCCTGAGCTCCTGTGTTAATGAAGGAATATTCAGAAGTGAAATGATTAGAAAATGAGATCTGTAACCTGATAAGTTCATTCCAGAGTGGGGAATGTGCCCTTGAAATGTTCACTTCCCTGAAGTACCATCTCTGTTCTTTCCCCCTGCTTCCCAGCCACCAAGATCAGGGCTATACTCCTCCACCACACCCTCTCATCATGCTGTTCTGCCTCATGTTGGGCCTAGAGCAATAAATTCAGCAGACCATGGAATAAACCTCTGGAACCATAAGGAAAATAAACTTCCTCCTCAAAGTTCTTCTTGTTGGATATTTTGGTCATGGTGTGAAAAGTTGACTAACACAGATATATTGGGACCCTGGCCCCTTCTCTCCCTCTTTCTCTGCCTCCTGGTTACCGTAAGGCAACTATCCTCTGCCCTGCTCTTTTGCTTTGTCTTTCTATCCCAGCACAGGCCCAAAAACAATAGAGCCAGTGACCATGGACTGAACTGGGAGCCAAAATAAACTTTTCCTCCTCTTAAGTTGATTTTCTCAAGTATTTTTTCACAGCAATGGAAAACGAACACATCATCCAATGGGTATTCTTAAAATGAGTGCATTTTTGCATGTACATTTTACCCCCAGTAGAGAAATAAGATTATACCAATTTTTATTGCCATCAACAGTGAAAGAGAGTATTGCAAATTGTTTCTTTACATTTATAAAGATAAATTTCTCTTTGTATCAGGTTTTTGAAATTATCGAGTATAGCCACAATGCAATTTTTGTAAACTTGTTAATTTGAAATTCAAATACTACAGTTCTAATATGCTTATTTGGTGTTGATCATTTATTGTTATACTTATATAATTTTGTACATTTACATAGTAACATTTGAACACAGAAACAGGGAGGAAGGCTTTCATGACTTAGCTATTAAAAATCAAAGGGTTACCTATTTAAATGTTTCATAGTTTAAGCAAGTAAGATAAAACAAGAAGGACTATACAGAAAGAACTAGGCTTGATAATGACTGGGAACTGAATAACTCATCTATAGTTAAAAAATAACTCACCAGAAAACCAAAAACATGAGAACAGATAAGTCCAAAATTTGTGATATCATAAAATTACCTACAAATTAGTCAGTGGAAAGTACTCCTCCAATTTAACGTCAGTATTTTAAATTGCCTTCCAAAATTTTTAATATATTTCACAATTTTATCTTTGATGAAACTTTATCATATTTCTTAGAGGTTAATAGGAGTAATCCTATCTCAGTTAATTTTGTCACACCATGTGAACTTTGAAATATCTAAATTTCAGATTGGTCACCAATTGTGTGAAAAATATGTTTCAAAGTTTTTAGGTAATGTAAAGAAATTAACAATTCTCTCAAACTGGAAAACGGTGATTTATGGAAGATTTTGTGAAAGAGAAAGTAGGAATATAAGAAACATTTTGAATTATTAATCTTTCATGTCTTTTCTTAATTTTATTATTAAGATTTTGGGAGAAAGGTACTGTAATTGTGTTATGCTTTTCATTATTTAATCATCAAGTATTTATTAAATGTTTATGCATCTGGCAGGTCTAATAAAACAGCAACTAAACGCTCTGAAGGTATGCTTTGATAGCTGGTAGACAGGGTGTAATAATAATTGATATGTGAGGATATAGGGAGACAAAAAGGTTTGAGAAGAGGCAGGAAGCAGATGATGAAATAAGTTATTTCAAGCTAACTTTAGCCCTGGTATTTCTGTCCCTATTTTCATATTTATTCATTCTTTAAATTGCTCACATGTTGTGAGTCCCTCATTGCCCAAGGTGGTCAGATAAGATGTTTTCAAGCATCATCTTGGGATATTTTTCTTTCATAGATATCTCCCCCCTTGGCCTATTATCCTGAAGAATCCATCCAGAGAAGCTGTTTATCTGTCAGTCTTCATTTGTACTTTCTTTTCCCCATTTTGTAAATCTGGTCTCCATAGGAAAGACAGCAGCTTTTCATTTTAGAGAAAAATCTATTTTAAGTATTAGCTGCTTGGGGGAAGGTTGGAGACTTTAATCCTTCATCTCCTTTTCTTTAACAATGCTAGCTGGCAGGTAGTCAGCAGGAAAGTAAAAGTGGAGCTTTCAGAAAGAAAACATTCTCTGTAGAAAGTAGTGGCCCATTATCATGTTGAACAAAGTAGTTCTCCTGGAATCATTTTCTAGGAAAGCATGCTAAGCCTTTTTGACTTTATTATTAAGAAAAGGAAGAAAAGAAAGGGCACTAGAGAAAAAAGGAGGGTAAAAGAAAAGAAAGAAAAATAAAAGGAGATTTAAAATGAAAGAAAACCTAATGGAACAAAATGATAAACTACTTTTTCTCTGATCTTCATAATTTTTATCATTGTCTTTTGTTCATATTTCATGAATTGAAGTAAAAGCATTTAGTGTGCATTTTAATAAGTGACTGTTAGAGTTCCTGTGTTAATTTTGGACATGTTCATCTATTATTAACATTTTAAGATGCTAAGTAAGAGGAATAGAATGTCTCTAAAGACGATGAGAAATGTCACCTCTTACTTCAGCTGCACCCTCATGCAATTTGGCTTCCAATGGTAGTTAGAGAAAGCTTTTATCCCTCAACAACTGTTAAATGTTGTTTTCATTTAGTATTTGCACTGTCAAGGTTGGCAATAATTGTTGGTTGGTTTTTATTTTTGCTTTGGAGTTATCATGGAGAGACTGAAGACTAGAAAATATTTCACCTCTCAGTCTGTATGACTGAGTCCTACTTGCAAAACAGTATCTAAGCTATATTAGATCACTCTGAGTCACACAGATGAAACTCCTGTCTTTAGGACTGGTCATTTTATTTCAGAGTGTTTGATGAAAAAAAATTGTGTTAATGATACTGTTTAAACATTTCATTGCATTTAAAAAAAATAACACAGAGAAATCATTCTGTATTCTTGGTTTTCCTATTAAATGTTGATATTCTAGGGCTTTTTCTCTAGATTTTTTAATGTGTCCTAAAATTCCCAAATTGATAATTTCACAATTTTATGCTTGCCATCAGTTAGCATGTATATTCCAAAGTTGCTGGACATTAATCATTATTTGTAATTAGTCCTATATGAATTATATCTCCTGTTATAATTCCATGATAGTATTAAATATATTTTTAAACTTGTCTTAAACTTTCCCTCTTTGAGATGATGCTTAGATGATGCTTAGATGGCTATCATGGCCTACACCTTTGTCAAGAGAAAGTGGTATAAGAAAATGACTTTATGGTCTGAAAAATAGTTTAGTGCTACTGGCACAAATTTAGCCTTCCAACTCTTAGTGGATTTACATGAATGAAACTGAGAAAGCTAACAGGAGTATATTAGTTTAAAACTTTCTGACATTTAAACAAATGTTTCATTATCCTAATAAAAAGTATATAACACTGTGTACTATGATTACAAGCATGTATTTAATGTCTTGTTACGTATTTCTTCCAGAATATGGATATAGGATGCTATTCCCAGCAGCACATTAGAATACTTTGTAATATCACTCCTATCTGATTTCTAACCTGTTTCCATTATGTGCCTTTATATTAGATGAGTCACTTTATTTCTTAATTATGTGAACTTATCTGCAAACCATCAGTAATTTTTAAATAACTGTGTGTGTGTGTGTGTATGTGTGTGTGAGTATGTTCAACTATAATTTGTATAGCTCCTTGGCTTCTGTATTTAACAAAACTGCAGTGCCAAGATCATTAAAATGACAATACTGTCCTTGCCATTAATTATGACTTATCTTATTTCCTTGTTAATGAATGCTCCTTAACTTTGAGTTACTCTCTTTGTTCTGCAGCAATATTAATATTTCTAAAATTTTGCATGCAATTTCATGAAAAAAGGTGACAGAATTAAAAGTTTAGTTAGGAGTATCTAAAATGATAGTTTTACCTTCAAGTCAATCTTAAGACAATGCACTGAGTAGGCCTTCCTTATTTTGAGTAACTCTTTTTTATATTCATGTGTCTAGAAATGTAAATATGATTATGTGTATATTATATATTCAGATGCTTACAGTATTCCTGAGGATGTCAGGCTTTGAGAGAGGAGTTAAATAGGCTAGAATGTTAATGCAGAATAAAGAGCCACTGGGATGGAAAATCATGGTGATAACATGTTAACATTATTGACTGTAGGCTATAGGACTAATGAACATGTAAGCTTGGAAATTGTAAGATTGCTATGCTTTAGGAAGATCACTCTGGAGGATGTAGAGAGGATAAATTAGAAAAAAGAGAGTTTTCATTTGGGGAGCATCTTGACAATAGACAATAATGGCCTCACTTAACAGAAATGAGGAATTAGAAAGGGATGAACTTCTATGACACACGAGGCACAGAATAGATGACTATTTAGAAAATGTGAGGGTAGAGCCAAGAATATATCCTAAATATCTGCCTAGAGCAACTAGGTAGATGATAATACCCAGATTCAGAAAAGGGTGGTAGAATATTTTGGGTCGGTATTTCTTTTTTTTTTTTTTTTTTTTAATTGTAAACAAATGGGATACAACTTGTTTCTCTGGTTGTACATGAAGTAGAGGCATATCATTTGTGTAATCATACATTTACATAGGATAATGGTGTTTGATTCATTCTGTTATTTTTTCCTCCCCACCCCCCACCCCTCTTTTCCCTCTATGCAGTCCCTTCTTCCTCCATTCTTGCCTCCATTGGGGTCAGTATTTCTAGCATGAGAAAATATTAATTAATCTCTACCCATTTTTTTTATGCTATATACTTTGTTCCTTCCTTTTTTTTGAATACCAAGCCATCTTCTTTCTGGTAGGTCTTATAGCTATTTAGCATCTTTGAAAATCAGGCAACCCCCATCTGGGAATTCTTGGCTACAAATAACCAATAGAACTTCCAATTTCAATGAAGAATCTGTATTCTAGAAAACTAGATGATGAAATGCCTAAGTCCAACATCATATCAGGTTAACTTCATCATTTAAAAACCATTGACTTTATTTTGACCAAGAAAAAAAATTTCTTAAAGTAGCTTTAATTCAGAAAATTTTGTGATGAATTCACAACATTTGAACACATTTTTTTCCATTTGGTGTGGTTGGACAGGCTTGAGGGCTTGCGTGGGGGTGATAATGAGAAAGATTCCTATTACTTACCTGACACAATGTTGAACATTTAACTATTACCACATTTAATTTTTTTTTAAAAACATTGTCACTTAGCTTCTTATCAGATCTGGAACAGATTGAAATAGTTTAAACAACTAAAGTAGGACTGAATGGGAACTATATTTGCTTTACTCTAAAGTGCAGGAAATAAATAGTATTGGAAGATGCACTTGAAAAGGGAGCACATCAGCTTAATTTTTGGAACTTTAATCTTAACAATCTATCCTGGTAGCTGAGCACAGAATTTCCCTTCAACTATTGGGATTTTTGGCACATTGGTCCCAGTCTCTCAGTAGCAAATATTTTGACTTCTGCTCAAATACTGTCTTTTTCCCCCCATTGCTGGGATGCTCTACTACTGAGTTACATTTTCTAGGCTTTGTTATTTATTATTTTGATATAATATCTTGCTAAATTGCCAAGATTGGCCTCAAACTTATGATCCTCTTGCCTCAGTCCCCAGAGTAGCTAAAATTATAGACATGTGCCACCATGCTGGGCTCTAATAATGTCTTGAAGGATTATGGTTATGTTTCAATCCTTTTCTATTTAATCTTGTATTTTTCCTTTCCTTTCCATGGTTGTAATGAAGTTACAGTCTATGGTTTTCATGAAATTAAATGAGTTTGGCATTTTACATACCAGATGTAACATACATGTGATGCCAATGTTTGGAACTTGGTAAACACGGTTCATAATTTTCTTCAAATTTTCACACATATCTTCCTTGAAAACCAGAACTAAATAACAATAATTAGTTCTATAACTGACCACACAGGTTTAACCTGTGACATTATTCTTTTTTTCTCCATGTATAGTTTATAGGCAAGACCTTCAACCTGATTGATGAATGATAGTATTTATAATATTCTCCTTTGCCCTTTCTCTTCTTGAATTTCATAGTGTTGGGAACAAAGATAGGAAACATGGTTGTACATATTATTTTCCATTGTGCCATTTAGGTTTAAAATACATTCAATGATTTTTACAGAAATGATTTAGAATGCATATAGAGGACCCATTCATTTTGAGCCTTTCAAGACTAAGAGAATTTTCTTGATAATTTATATAATTGCATCATTTTCCTTCTCAGCATTCACTGACGCTGTTCTGGGTAATGCCACCAATGCCTTTTGTTTTGGTGGTGGTGGTAGTGGTAGGGCATGAGTATGTGTGATTGAAATTAATGCATAAACATTTTGTTTTATTTTTTTTCCATTTACTTCTGCCTTGAACTCTTCTTTGGAACATTTCACTGTTGTCCTCGTCTCTTATATCCTTTTCCTTTTAACTCTTAGGTTTTTTGCTCTTGAAGGTAAATCTACCTACTTCCTCCATCTCTTCATTTTGAAGTTTGTAATTATTGTCTTCTGGAACATCCCCTGTCATCTTCTTTAGAAGCTATTTGCTATCTTTCTTTTCTCTGAGACCCTCTAGTTCAGCCTTTCTGATGAGGGCAATTTTATTCATCCTTGGAACAGCTGGAGAAGGTGTACTGTGTACCAGGGATTGTGCTAGCTGCTAGGGTGTAGTGCTGAACTCTGGGGTTGTGACATAATAGGATGCCAGGACAGAAATAATTAAGCAGTACTTACAAAGCAATATGGCAAGAGTCATGGAGAAGTGAAAAGTTTAGAGTTGTTAAGAGACATCTGGGAACACCTAGAAGGACCTTAATCCAGACCAGACTCAAGAAGAGTTTCTGCATATGAGCTAGTCAGGCAAAGAGGAAATGAAGAAATTTTCTAGTCATGTATAAAACTTTCGGGTTATATATTTCTGAAACCTCCTGGAAAAAGATCCCCAGGTACGTAAAAAGACTTAGAAGGGGAAAGACAGAGTATGTGTGCATGGCACTTCATTAGTATTGTAAATGGTTCACTATAACTGAATTTATATTATTTTCTGTGGATCTACAAAAACTCTTGTGGTTTCTGGTGTTTATGTCTTTGTAATTTTTCTTGGCTCAAGAATAGAACTTCTGTACTCTACTTTCATTATAACTTCCCACATGCCATAAGTCCTAATTCAGCTCGTAGATAATGGTTGCTTTATTACTGTTATTGACTAATTTTAGGTGCCTGGGGCAGATATGTAAATATACTTCCAAGTTTGTCATAATGAGTGAGGATTGACATGTGTGTTGCTTCTCTTATGGGGAAGTCAGAATGTGATGATTATAGTGTTATATTGGCAAACATTCAATTTCAGGTTACTTTTGGTAAAGCATGTAGCATAGTTTATATGTTACAGTATGTAATTGGCCTAGGCAAAGGAGTAGTCTTTTCTGGAACACATCACAACCTGGGTTATAAATCAGAGACTCCTGGATAATTATGAAATGGTTTTCTATAATATATTGTGCAGCTTCTTTATATTACAGAAGAGGAACTGAGACCCAGAGAGGTAATAAATAAAATTTATGTTGATTTTTTTAAAGTTATGCTTACTTTTATTTCTGGCACTTCTGAGAAAAACTGTTCTAGCTGTTTGCCTTTCCTGTTGTTTATTTAATTTGTGTGATCAGCTTTTGCATTAATAAACTAGCAAACATGGTATACAAATTATTGCAAATAAAAAACTGAAGAACTACTACTAAGGGTAGAGTTTGAGACTTAACTTGTCTTACAAAAGTCAAAAGTTGAGGAATTTTAGAGGGAGAAAGTGGAGATTTTCTATTTATTGTTGTAGGTGGTTTATGGTAGACAAAACTTAAACAAATCACCTTAATTTTGTGATCTTCTGTCACATAAAAATTAATATTCAGAGATAAATCTCCCATTTATGTTTATTTTTTGCTAGAGATTATTTTTGTTTGAGGCATAACAGTTAATCTAATTTAATATTCACCATGTTCCTATGCAAATATCAGTATTCTCCTTTTATGAATTAGGATGTTGAGATACTCCAAGATCAGAGTGTATAATCACACTGAGTTAATAAATAGCACAGCTGATGTCAGAGCATAGTCCATGCCATCAGTGCTCCGAGAGCTTTGCATACTTTCTTCTTATTGGAAAAAGACAGAATGAAGGAGAGAAGAGAGAAGACAAAGGAAGAACAGAAAGAGGGGGAAAGAGAAAATGCCGCTTGTTTTATATTTATTATCCATCATTCACAATGTTTAGGACAGGTCATGCATTATTGTTTTTAATCCTCATACTAATCTTCTGAAATGGATATTATTCCCCCTTATAGCCAGGAAACTGATTCTCAAACAAATTATAGTCACACAGTAAGAATTAGAGACCTTGAAAGCTGCATGGACTCCCAGACAGTTATTTCCCTATATTCAAAAAAAAAAAAAGGATGTTGAATAATTTAGTTAAATTTTATTTAATTTCTCTAAGAGAAACCAGAGAACCAAAATTCTGACTCTGAAGCCCAGTGTGTTGGTCATATCAACGCCCTTTCAGAGAAAAACTTTAGTACGTTTCTAGACTGAAGTGAAAGTACGGAATTAAAAGTTAATATCAAAACTGAAACAAAGCCACGTTTTGTGAAACACACATTAATAGGAGTACACTGGATCAAAGGATGTGATCTCACTTCATAGTCAAACAGGTCCTGCAAGCCCAGGTAACACGGGAAGCAGAATGGTAATTATTCACAGAAGAAAGCAGGTAGTATAGTGTTACAATACTACAGTGGAAAGTCAGAAGGTCACAAAGCTTGCAGGGTAACTGACACAACTTGAAACTGCTTGGCTTCCATTAAAAAGAAATAGCAAAATGGGAGAGAATCAAGCAAGCTTGCCTAACACATCTTTGCAAGGTAAGTGCCAACAGCCTGTGAAATGTTCCCAGTCAGAAATTTAAGCGGTGTTGATAGCTGTGTGTGTGTGTTTGTGTGAGTGTGTATGCGTGCACACACACGCAAGCACATATGCCCCAGCCATTTCCCCAGGTGTTCCTCCAGGGTGGGGAAAGGAGGTTGGGGTTGTCGATTGAGAACACGAAAGCTGTCTGTGTTGTGTCCAGTAACTCCACCAACAGAGAATCAAGTTCAGTGGAAAGTAAGAAAAATCTTTTAATCTCCAATGTAATGCTGGAGAAATGGTGCAACCAACTTCCAATGTGTTTTCACGTTGAACCTTCTCCAACATTAGCAAACTGTTGATTTTTGTCTCTACCTGTGCAATTTTTACTTGTAATCAAGTGTTGCTATCTCTGGGGTATACCCACTAAGTGTCCTTGTAATTAATATAACCCCTTTTCAAAGAGAGAAAACAGGAGCTCAGGGGAGAGCTTATCAGTTAGGGAAAGCGGTTTATTTTACAAGTCTTACTTAATCAGATACCTTTGTCCTTTGAAGGGATTGGCTTTGTTGACACTGACTTGACAGGCATCTATAGTTAGGCTTGCTGGAAACATGCAAGGCAGTTCACATATTTTGCTTTTATGAGTGAGAAAAGTTCTTTTAAAAAAAATAGAAAATGGACCTAATGATTATTGATTGCAATGATTTCTGGTAGTCTACTTTCTTGTAAATTATTTACCACCTTTATAAATGAAATTTTGGTCAAGACATATTGCTAATAACTTACTTAATGTTTACATTTTGTTTAATTATGTTCTTGTGAAACTGCAAACAGTTTGACCCCAAGAAAAATATGTAAATTATGCAGTTTTCCATTAAGTGCAAATAATCAAAAATATAACTACACCTATGACATATAACACATTTCAGAATAGTAATCAGATACTTTTAGGTATATCTGATCATAAAATTATTTCATCTACTTTATTGTTTAGTTATCATATTTTTCTTTGGTTTCTTTTAGTCTTTACATTTGCTTAAGGATCCCAGAATCTTATTTTTGTCTCTGTGTGAAATGCTATTATAAAGCATTTTTACATAAAAGATTAATAGAAAAGATCATTTCATGAATTTCATCAAAGAGAAACAACATAAAGGATCATTTAGCATAATTCATAATTTATTTGTATGCTTTTTTATGAACCAAATGATATCATGATAGTATATGATTATAACATATTCCTTTTGTATCTGTAATATTTTTCCTTGGAATAGCATATGAGAAGAACCTAGGTTTCTAGGGATGTTCCTATAGTAATGATTTTATATAAAATGCATGTAACTGGAAACCATCTGCATAGCTTGTCCTAGGCTGTATTGGGGCATTACCTATCTGTGTTTAGGGATTGAAATAGACCAAGGAGTAAACAGACCTCTTCCCTCTTCCCTTATCATCCTTCTTTGTGTTGGAATCATGGGTGATATTTACTTCTTATATTGGAGTCCTAGAATGTGTATAAACATTTTTTTTTTCTTTTGATCTGGCACTTTTATGCATGTTAGGTTCCTGGCAACAGGTATGTCCTACTGTGTAAATGTAACTTTCCCTTTCTCATATCCACATATATGTATAAGAATGTCACTACTTTCAGAATTAATAATCAACATATCAGAAAAACATGCACAAAAATTAATTTAAAATAAGTGCTATAGTATATAATTTTAGTGCCATGTTTAAGTTAGGGGATCACGTGCCTGTGTCTGTAAGACATCTGTAAGGAACACTTGTGAGATCAGTTCTATCCTGTGTGTTTTCTTTTGTGTACTCTGTGAGAACTTTTCAGTAAGGAATGTGTTGTTCTCTTCTGATCTTATCTGAGTTGAACTGTATCCTTGGTCACTCTACAAATAGTTCAGCTCTGTCCTCTTGGAGTATTGAAATGCTTTAATTCTAGATGAATTTGCATTAAGATTATTAAGAGACTATTAATCAGATGAGAGTTGAGAAACGAATGTACTTTGGTTGTTGTTTTTAAATGATATCTAAATCTGAAAATTATTAAGGAACGCACTGGGAGAATAATTTACACCTTTTTGTGTGTATAAAGGTAAAAGATTTGGATATGCTTGTGTAATGACTTATAAAAGAAATCAAATATAACCTGGAGTCGTCATTTGGAGAATTCACTAATATCATTTTGGTCATTGTGTAATACCCTGTTTTATATCTGAAATTGTTTCAAAATGAGTAATGTAAATGAAAAAGGGGTTTTAAATGTTGAATTTTGCTTTTTACTTAATAGCACTTATAAAAAAGTATGATGGTCTTTGAAATGATATTAATCATTATCAATTTTACCTACAAATGGATGTTCTGGTAAAATAACTGTGCTCAAATACTATGCTTTATACATTCAATATATGAATGATTGACTTGCGTAATTCAGCTATGAGGATATCATATTATCATTAAATTATCATATATATTATCATTGGAACTCCATCTTATGCTTTGGATAATGATTTTCTAAAACTATTTATCTAGTTGTCTTGATTCACTGTACCATCTCTAGTTAAAATTTGGAGGGCATTATGATCTGAATGTGACCCTCCAAATTCATTTGTTGGAACTTAATCCCCAAAGCAATTGTACTGGAAGATGGGACCTTTGGGAGGTGTTCAGGTTATGAGGCTTCTGCCTTTATAAATGGATTAAGACTGCTTTAGAAAGGGCTTGTGGGAGTAGATTTGCTCACTCTTGCTCTTCTACCTTCTGTCATGTGAGGATGCATCAAGAAGGCCCACATTACCCAAGTGTAGTGGCACATACCTGTAATCCCAGCAACTTGGGAGGGAGGCTGAGGCAGGAGGATAGTGAATTCAAAGACAACCTCAGCAACTAGGCAAGACCCTGTCTCTAAATAAAATTTAAAAAAGTTCTGTGTATATGACTCAGTGTTTAAGGCCCCCTGGATTCAATCCCTGGTAGGAAAAAAAAAAAAAAAAAAAGCCTACACCAGATGCTGGTATCAGATGCTGCTACCTTGATCTTGGACTTCCTAGCCTCCCAAACTGTAAAAAATAAATTTTTGTTTATTACCTGGTCTGTGGTATTCTGTTTGAGCAGAAAAAAACAGTCTAAGACAGAGGGCCAACATAGAATTGCTAAAGATTATTCATTTTGGTGCTATTCCTTTATGTGACTGAACTACTTAATATATCCAAGTACCTGGTTGCACAGTGCCCTTGTTATGGAGTCCATGTACTAATAACAATGCTAATGTTTTCATTAGCATTGAGAACCCATTTTTCCCTAATGAAAATTAAGTTGATCCAAGGCTATCTTTAGCATAATGTGAACAGATCTCAGTTATCCCTTCAAATATAAAAAGCAGCCTCTCTCTTTCAGATCCAATGTAACCCCACAGAGAAATTAAGATGTACATGAAGGTTTATAATATTATCTGGATCCGTAAAACAGTTATTTAGGGGAAGACAATGTAAAAATTATTTTTCTAGTCTTTGAAAATACAAATAAAATGTATAAATAATCTGGCTAGTGCTTTCTAAGCATTGTTGAGGAAAGGAAGAAGAATTATTTCCTCGTGTAACATGTGCAAACTCCGTTGATACCACCAAGTGCTCTGTGTCAGTCTGTAATAGGAGCGGAGGGCTGTGGCTTAGATGATACAGAAGGCAGCCCCCTTTCAAACATGCAGCCACCTAGATAAGCTTTACTCTAAATTTTTCCAGAGCTGCCTTCTTAACCTCTTTTTTTCTCAGGATGAACAAATATTTTCTATTTGTCCTAGTATTCTTATTAGCCAGCATGGAATGTCCTAGTCAGGATTATTTTTAAAAAAGGAAATAATCTTTTATCATGCAGCTATGTATCTTACCTACCGAGTCCTTCCTATCTCAGGAACAGTCACTAGCAACTTTTTTTTTTTTTTTTTTTTTTTTTTTCTGTTTTCTTTCTCCATTTGCATTCTTGGTCAAAAAATGTACAAAGTCACCTACCACTTTTTAAAAATACAATTTATTACTTCACCCTTGGGATTATTTGAATTAAAAAAAAAAAAAAAACTATTTCTGAGTTCTCACAAGCTGGAGAAACCTTGTGAGAAGAGATGACCTTAAGATTGGGGGGAGGGGGCAGTGAGGAGGGCGGGTCTCTTCTGTTCCTCTGGGCTGTTCAACACATATTAGGTACTCAGGCTGCCTACACAGCATCTGCAGGGATGTTTTTGAACATTTCTGATTTAAAAAAAAAAAAAATCTTCCTCAGTTTTTCTTTCTCTCTCTGTTTTATTTATTTTATTTTTATTTTTGGTACTAGGGATTGAACCCAGGGGTGCTTTACCACAGTTACATCCCCAGCACTTTTTTGAACATCTTTTTTTTGTGACAGGGTTTAGCTAAGTTGCTTAAGACCTCACTAGGTTTCTGAGACTGACCTTAAACTTGTGATCCTCCCGCCTCAGCCACTGGATTATAGTTGTGTGCCACTGCACCTGAACCTTCTTCCTCATCTAGCTCTAGGAAATCACTACTCTAAAGGCTACAAAAGCATAGGACTCAGTTGAAAAAACAAATGTTGCAAGTATAGAAAAGTTGGCTAGACCCTGGGAAGGCAGTGCCAGCACTCGATTGCAATCAGCAGGAGAGATTCTTTACCAACCGACTGAAGGAGAATTTGACTGTCAGAGGAAGGAAAATAACTGGAGAATATTAATATTTTCAAGTTAGGAGAGAGCTCAGAGGTCCTCAAGTTTAATGTCTTTACATGTTAAGATACCAAAAAAAAAGCAGAGATCCTATGAAGTTAAGAAAATTCTCTTTGGTTTTATAGAAGCAGCTGCCAGAACTCAGGTCTCCACCCCAGGCACCCAGAGCCTGTAATTTTATGGAAGAATGTGGCACAGTATTTTCTAGAGGCATTTGCTTTCTGATTTCGTAAAGGGAAACCAGTCCTATAAGTATTTTCCCTATTGACATCTTCCGTTTCTGTGGTCATGACCATGAAAGCATTGTCTAGTGTTCAGTTAGGCTATTGTGGGACTGGTCTATCCAGGCTGTGTTGTCTTGTGACTATATAGAGGTCATACTGGCTTTTAAGACATTTAGTTTCATTACAACCAGGGTCAGTTGAAAATTCATATGCACATGCATAGAATCGTTTTATGATAATCTTACAAAAATTTATGCTTTATTGTGTATGGCTACTAAAAGGAAAACAAAATCTGGGTAGGAAGGTGCCTTAGTGTCTGTACTTCTAAGTTGCAGCCTGAGGGTAGCAGTACTGTATGTTCCAACCTGTTATACTGGTTCGGTGTGCATGTTTACTTTCTGTGGTGGGAAAAATATCTCTGCATTCATCAAGGTAAACCATGCCTGTGAGTGCCTTGAAATCTTTCTGGAACCCAAAGAGCACTTACCCATTTGTGAATCTTCTAGCCTATAGACCTTAAACAGCATTTTTAGCTGAGAGAAGTGCAAGGAACTCTTGTTTAGCCTATCATTTCCATGAGGAGGAAAGCTTCCAGCACCCCTTCGAGAGGTTTGAACATTTGAGGACCTGCGGCATTTTGGAGTTGAAATTTAGGCATTGCAGTAACAGAGCATTTTGGAGTTGTGGCTTTCAGAAGCTTTGCTGGAGAGGTCTCATAAGCTAAGAGCAAATTCGAGCATGTTTGGAGCAAGTAAAATTCTGAAAATGACAAGGCATGAAATCCCAGGTGAGTCTGACCTAAACAAACGGGTTAGGCAAAGGTTCATGTGAAGATGGCTTGAGGAATTCACGCAGGCACAAGAGAGAATTCCTGGAGCAGGGAAATGAGAGTAAAAAATGAAATCCGAAGTAAAACATGATAAATACTTACTGAAATCAATATATAACTGAGCTGAGGAGCTCTTTTGTTCTTTGTCTTTATCAATGAAAATAGCATCTTTCCTTTATGAGAAATAAAACAAGTGATGTATTTAAATGGAACATGAGATAAAACTGGTTAATAATGTGGTACTTGTTTAAAACCTGCTCTTGGGGGAAAAGCCAGCTCAAACATTTTGAAATATAGAGCTTGTTGCTGGACTTTTAGTCTGAAAGGCATAGTTAATCCCCTTTTATTTAAATGATACTCCATGTCACTGAAAGTGTTTCAAAGGAAAATATTTTAAGTTTCAGTTAAAGTTACTGTACAGCCTTGACGAAAAGGTGATACATATCTATAAGATGCCATATTTGTTTAATCATTATGATTAATAATGGTATTAAAATATTTCCATGTATTTCAAAGGTTGGATCCTTCTTTGAATCCGATTCTTTTCTTAAAGGAATGGAACAAAAGGTGCAGCATTAATCTGATGATTATATGTGTATAAACACCATGTAATTATTACATTGTATGCTCTCCTCTGAATTTTGGAAAGAGTTTAAACAAATTTAGCTAATTGAGTAGGATAGTGAGCCAGCCTTCTTTTTATCACAGTTTATTTTGGGAGGATTATTGACCAAGCATGTACTTGACTTATTGGAAAGTATCACACTTGATATGTAAGTAAAGGAAAAATGGGCAACTGACAAGATTGCAAAGAAATGTCATTAGGATGAAAACACATAAAAGGGCATTGAGTTGATCCCTTGAGCTTCTAATCTCTCATCAGGAACTGTATGTGTGAACAGTTTTATTTGACAGGACTATTTTGTGGCTCTATTGATAGATACATTTAGCCATCTACACAGTTGAATATTTTAGAAGGTGCTTTCATAAATGATGTTTAGACATTCATATTGGAAAGCAATCTATCTATCCTCTTTAAACCTCTGATCAGTGTAATGCAAGTTTTATATTGTATATTTTAAAAAAAGTAGTGTGACTTAGAAGATTATAGAATTTCATCTACTAAAATAGTCCAAAAGAGAAACTCTTTGAAAAATCAACTACTGAATTTAGGCAATGCATAATAAACATGCAAAAGGTCCAACACAATTAAATTTGCTGAGTATCTTGGTACTGGGGTGAATGATTGATTTTGAGAACTGATTAAACTCTAGAAGTCAATTCCATCTCTGTGATTCCTTTATTTTCTCAAAAATGACTTCCTCTGAAAATAGAACATGAGACACACAAAAAATTGAAGGGTCACTGTATTTTATTTTCCTCCTTGTTTATGGACTTTTAATGCAATCACAGACAAGTTCCATCTTACATTAAGCTATTGATAAATCTCAAAAAGTTCTTCACCACATCCACATTTCTTAGTGACAGGTTTCTGAGATGGGAAAATCCACTTGGCCACAAAAGGTGAAAGTTGTTTCCTCTCTCACTGACTATTGGTTGTTTTAAAACCACAGATAAGCAGGACATTATAAAGTAATCTAAGAATTTATATAGTTTCATAGAGAAAATATGATTTGAACTGACTCTGGCAACTTGACAAATTAGAATAAGTGGCTAGATGGAGAGTCTCTCCTGACCAAAAGTACCTCAGAGACAAGGCACAGAAATTATGTCTATCCATCTAGTTGCTTCCATATTTTCCTCTCTTATTGGAAACAAAAATGATTTTTTAAAAAATCCTATTTTGAAATAGGCTAAAAATAAGAAAATATAATAGCAAATAAGTTCAAAATTATATGACAGTTAAAATCCATATACAAAATATACGCTGCAGCATCCTGAGAAACTATAAAACAGGTCACGAATTTGCTTTGAAACTCCATAGAGGCCAAGAGAAAGTAAGAAGCTGGTTTCAAAATCTGTGGTGTCCAAGTGGTATAAAAATGTTCAAAAGAGGCACAGATTTCTTGATGAAACATGAAATCGAAGTCAAAATGGTTTTTATAAATAACAATAGACAGACCTTACCAAAATGGAAAACTTATTAGGTAATAAGAATAAAAACAAAGAAGAGTTATACAGAGAAGAAAATTAATATTATTTAATTCATCTAAGAATCTATCATCTCAAAATCTGGATGATTTTCTTTTGAGTTTTAAAAGCACTTTCTTAACAGATTATTTATCAGGGAAAGTTATGTAGAAAAAATTTAAATATAGAATAAATCTGAAAATAAGAAAGGAAAAGACAAAATAATAATTAAGAAATATGAACTTGGGCTAAGGGTGTATTTCAGTGATAGAACATTTGTGTAACTTGTACTAGTATGTACAAAACCCTGGGTTCAATTCCTAGCATGCAAGAAGAAAAAAATAACTCTATAAGATCCAAGAATATGCATGATTTAAAACTTTAGAACATAAAAAGAGAAAATTAAAAAAAATTTAAATCTATGATATTACCCAGTTGTCACCCCTGGAGTTCCTCTTAAATTCTATGTAGGGGTTGCTCATTCATTTTGACTAATGAAGAGTTCAGTACAGTCACTGTGGCAGATATGTGTTTACGTGAGAGAGGATAAAGAGTAAGAAGAGCACATTGGCACTGATAATAAAGACATTAATCATTTGTGATCTTCAGATTGAATTAAGTAATGATTTTCCATAGAGCTAAATAGGAATTTGGGGCAGGGGGAGAGAAATTAATAATAAAATAGTAATGCTTTCATTCAAGTCTGATTTTTCATCAATTTGAGGGTTATATTTTATGTCATTTCCAGTCTTTCATTTGACCTATGTGGATTTTTTTTTGAGCAACATTTTTTTTAAGATTAGAAAACCAATAATATTGCTTATATTTCTAATAATTAGTTAAGTATAAGTCATATTATTTATCATAATATGCATGTGATTTAGTAAAATTCTGTAGTAACATTGGTATGTAAACCATAGAACATTCTAGAAAAATAGTCTTCATACGAAATTGAATTTAGTTAAGTTGATAATCACACTAAAAAAGGAAATAGCTAGTAAATTGGATGTTAATTTCAGGCAGAAATGTACAAAGGTTATTTAAATCTGACAAAAAAATTTCCATCTCTTTTCCTCCAAAAATACACCAAGCTGAACCCCTATCCATGTCTACTGGTTGTTCCTGCTGAACCTCCTATGTACATTCCTTCTGTCGTTCACTTACCAGATTAATATTTCAGTGATACATTGTCTAACCTCTCAAACTGAAGCAGCCAGTATATCTTAATGTGTGATTTTAATTTTTGTACTATCTTACCATGAGCCGTTTTCCTTTTTGCATATTTTATTTCATACTCCCTGCATAAAATGTTCTCCCACAATGAAAGACCATAGCAGGCATGTTTATTGCTGTATTTCTATTGCCTAGAACCTTAGCTAACACATAATATGATTTCAACAAGTTTAAGTTTTATATCCTCAGAAAAAGCAAACATAAAATCATAGTGTTATTCCTGTCTATCCAATTTACATTTATTCAAACATGAAAATTAGTTGAGCATAAAGTAGCAGCAATTAACATGATCAATACAAAACAAAACAAAAATTAACTAAAAATAAACCATTGTCAAATAAAAATTGTCTTAAAATTGAAAAAGCATGTCCTAGAAGAATAATAGATGACATATAATCCCTTTATTCTAAGAAATTGGAAGTACTGCTTTGTTGTTCAAAATTAAAGAATGTGTTCCTCCTTATTTGCTCAGGTTTTGTAATGCAGTGATTCTGGTGGAGGTTACCTAGATGAGTTCTCACCAATACAAAAATTGTGAGTGCAGGATAAATCTGAAACCTTTACCTTTGGATATGTTATTCTTCAGATATATTTTGTTTGTGAATCATCTAAATATTAATGTCTTTATTTATTATGATCTCTTTTACCTGATTGTTCTAGACATGAAAGAGAAGACCCTTGCCTTTGATAAATTCTTAGTTATGTGGTTATTTATTTTTGTGTGTATTGAGCATATGGTCCTCACCGGGTGATTGTGAAGATTAAAATAATGTATGTTGAACACTGTAGCAGTCTGTGGCACTTGGTAAATACTAGGTGTTTTCCTCACCACTTGGTAAATACTAGGTGTTTTTCTATCACCACTGTCGCCATCATCATCATTATTTAAACTTTGAATTTTGTCCTCATCCTTGTCTATCATCTCATAATGATGAAGAACTAAATCCAAGTAGTGATGGTGGGACTTGAAGACAATAAATACACTTGAGAGATGCTTGAGGTTAGATTGGCATTTGCTAGCATGGAGTGAGGAAGGAGGGGAAAAATGTAAAAACTTTGAGGTTTCTGGCTTAGATGAGAGAGAATAATATTCTTCACTGATTTAGAGAATGTCAGGTGGTGAAGAGTTTAGGGAAGAGAAATATAATGAGACTGCTTTCAATAAAATTATGCTGAACTGCAAGTGGAGTCTTTTGATAAAAATGGTCAGGATTTAAATTGTAAAAAATGAGGTTAGTCCTTGGGAAAGAGAACTAGCATCAAATTAAAGATTGGAAATTTTTAAGATGTAAGTGGTAGATGACACTATGGACAGCTGAGATAGGTAGAAGGATACGAGAATAGGTAGAAGAGCCAGAAGATAAGAAAACAGATGACAGAGTTTAAAGTTGAAGCAGAAATGAGAGAAACTTAAATGGGTTCACAGGCAAGAGAGAAGATTCACCTGACAGTTTTCAGGGAAATACATGTGTTATGGTTTGGATGTGAGGTGTCCCCCAAAAGTTCACATGGGATACAAGGCAAGAAGGTTCAGAGGAGAAGTGATTGGGTTGTACGAGTCTTAACTCAATCAGTGATTTAATCCTCTGAGCGGTAACTAAAGTGGAAGGATGTGGCTAGAGGAGATGGGAATTAGGGTCATGGCTCTGGAATATGTATCTGAAGAGTGGACATTCTCTCTCTGCTTCCTGATTGCAATGTGAGCTGTTTCCCTCTGCCACACTCTTCCACCATGATGTTCAATGTGATGTCAAATCCAGAGGAATGGAGCAAGCCTTCTATGGACTAAGACTTCTGAAACCATGAGTCCTCAAATAAACTTTTCCTCCTTTACAATTGTTTTGGTAAGATCTTTTAGTGACAACAGTGAAACAGCTGACAAAAACAACATGGTAGGAATTTCCATATTAGAAGTGTGAAAAATATCAAATGACAAAATAGTCAAGTAGTTAGAATTTGGAGATCCCAACCTGGAATTAGGGTGAGACATGAGGAAGAATGCAATAAAATAATTTGAAAATAATCAGAAATGAGATAAAAGAGGAAGACACAATTGTACAGTCCAGCTGTAAGGAGCTTAAAGTAATAAAGTGATATAATAAAGCCCTGGAAAACAAATAGAGTCAGGGAATAGGAGAAAGAAGAATGTACTTACATAACACTAATTTTGTGAAGTAAATACAATTTGCTCTTTTCACAAATGAGAAAACTGAATTTCAGTGAGGGAGAGAATGACGGTGCTAAAATAGAAGGTTCAAGTCAGGAGGAGAAGAAGTTGGATCACTAGAGTATCTTTAAAGAAATAAAGTACAGTTTTCTTTTTCTAGAAGGAAAAAGTGGGTATAATGACAAATTTGCTGAGTTACAAAGAAGAGTGGGTGATGGAACACCTGCCAAGGGGCCTGTATCTTTGTAGTAAAGGATGCTTTTATCCAGCCCAGAGTTAGGGTGGGGCTCCGTGTGAAGTGTGGAATCCATGAGAGAAAAATAAAAGGATTGGCCAGCAGCAAAAGCAGTGGAGTTTGTGTCAGTGAACGTGGAAAAGCAACAGGAAAAAAATGTAGGTGATTATTATGCCATTTTTCAGAGTTGTGAGTGAGCTTATAGAAGAGAGTGTGCGTGAGGTGTTACTGGTGTCTCTTCTTATTTAGTTAGAGATTTTTACTTTAGAATACTCTCACTCTACCATGTGACACCACCCACAGAAGCCTATTCAAGCCAGTCATCTTCGGATAGTATGCCACTGGACTATAATACTACAGAGAGTGTATTTCATTCTAAATCCATCAAGCCTTTTGGAAAACAGTGGAGCACCTGGGCTTCACTACACATAAATTTTTATATGGTATCTTCTCATCTTTTAACACTAGAAAAGCATCTGCCTACACTACTGTTCATTTAGCATGAATGTGACAGACCTATGAGATTCTGGGTTGGTAAGGACCCAATTCCATTTGACTGTGTTTGAAAAAAGCAAAATAAGGTTGGCATTAATGTTTACCTACTCAAAGATTTTGAGACCCCTGGATAATTAATGTTTGCCATTAGGGTTTGTATCTTTATGTTATGACTACCATCATTGATAACAGTGATAATAAACAAAAAAATGCAATTAGGAACTTACTAAATGCCAATAAGAGGCAGAGTTAAAATGTAAATCTAGATGTATTTCACTCTTTTGCATCTCCATCATTTTATTTTCCAGGTACACCATTTTAAAAGAACTACCATTAAAACAAACATAGACAATCCAAAGAGAATATATAAAATATTTATCATTTATTTGGATATGCAAAAGTTAATAAAATTTATTACTGAAAATACAATATTTTATCAACATTCCACTATCCTGCTAATATATCTGCTTTTCTCTTTGTACTGTATTTTACAAAAATTCACTTAACTTCATGAATACACATAGTGCTTTCCATGTGGGTAAATCAGGATTCCTCTTGTTCTACCTATCCTTACGCTCTTATGACTTTTCCATCATACCTACATTCCTGGCACTTTTATTGAAGGTGATAAAGCTCTGAAGAAGTAGTTTGAAGTAAATGGGTTCTACTAAATTCAAGAATGTTTTGACCATTAACCTTCAGTTTGAAGTTTTAGGTGACCACAAACTAGTCTTAAGGAGTATAGATTTACCTCTGTAAAATACACCTTAAAGAGGTTTTTAAACAATTGATGCTTTGCTGATGCTATGGATATTTCCTCTTCAGTGTTTCTAACTTAACAAATTACATGTAAAAGCCATAATCTCCTTTATATTATCCATAAACATAATAAAAAATGTTACACCACATAACTTTGACTTAGTCAATAATTCCAAGCTTAGCCTTAGGGTTTGAAGAGAAAATTATTCCTCTTACACATTTTAATTATGCTATAAACTTTGGGAATAGCTATTGATCTTCAGCATCTGGCGTCAAAGTTTTTCCTTTCTTGTTCTGTAGCCAGTGAAAGTTTGCCATGTGGGCTAAAAATGAAGAATTCCAGAGGAGTTTAAAGTGGTATATGTACAAAAAGGACATTTTGTTGTTGTATTTGAGTACTTAAATGTTAAGAGAATTAAAGATCATCACCTCTAAATATCTTTCTGCAGGAAACTAGAAACTCACTTTTGAGTTAAGAAATATATTGCCTCATTTTAAATAAAAGATACTTTCTAGAGGCACTCAATGATCTCTAATATTTTAATATAGAAATGGGAGGGCCTAAGAAAAAAATCTTTTTATTAAAAAATGGCATGCCTTTTGAGGTTCTTAAGGGCTTATATAGTGCAAAAATAATATTGTTATTATTTTTAGTGACTGCTTGTCATTAAAGTGATTATTTCACAGATTCTCATCCTTCAATCAGGAATATGTGTAAAAACCTTATTGTTAGGATTAACAGATATCTAGTATCTATGATAATGATTACAATGATAGTAAGATTAGTTACTGTCTGCTGCCCTTACTAGATGATATATTTACTACAAACATGCCTGATTTAAGAGTCACACCCATCTGGTGAGAACTGTCCTTCATTTTCCTTTCTATTGAGGCGCCTCAGATTATATAGGAACTAAATAGCAGAATTGGGATTCAAACCCAAGTCTCTGACTCATAATCACAGTCTTAAATAAGTATAGGCTCCCTTAGTTTCTCCTTTCAGCAAACTGGAAACTCAACTTTAGAGTATTTAACTGAAGTTTATACAATAAATTTAAATGTACTAAATTTAGTATTATGCATATTTGTTCATTGTGTTAGTATTCTGTCACTTTGACAAAATATGTAAGATAATCAGTCTTTAAGGAAGAAAGGCTTATGTCAACCCATAGTTTTGGAGGATTTTAGTCTATGGTTCGTTGGCTCTGTTACTTTTGAGCTGATAGCAAGGCAAGCACATTGCAGTGGAGGTGGGTGTTGGAGTAGCTGCTTACCTCACAGAAGCTGGGAGACAAAGAAAGAAAGAGCCAGGCACCCAATGACCACCTTTAAGGACCCCTCCCCAATGATTGAAGACCTACCCATAGGCTCCATTTCTTAAAGATTCTACCACCTTCCAAAAGCACCAAACTGAAGACCAAAACCCTTAGCACACAGTCCTTTGGGTGGAATTTCAGATCCAAACTATAGCATTTATTTAACAAATATTGATTGAGATACAATTATGTATCAGGCATATTATTAGAAGCCACTGAAGCTAAATTCAAGGAGACATGAACCACAGCTACTTATAGTTTACCAAGGGAGACATTACATTGTAATGTAAAAAAGGAAAAAAAATAACATATACATATGTGAATAAATAATAAATATATAGATTTGTATAGATATAAATAAAATATGTTTCATATAGCTTTAGAATTCCTTGATAAACATCTGTAATTGCTCCCTCTTGAATTTTTAGAATCTAATTAAAGGTATGGTAATTTAACTTTGATACTGTGATGTCTCCTTTGGTCACTTTGGTGAACTCAGTAGCCTTTATAACCACAGCTATTAGAGATACTATTTTGAGAGCCTCATCAGGGAGTCAGTATGGATTTTTCTTGCAATAGGGCATCCCCTACCTCCTCACAGTGGGAGCTAATGAGTAGTAATTTTCACCCATTTCTTCTCCTACCATTTCCTCTTGACCTGCTAATTAAGTCCATTGGCTAAAGAATCTGTTGAACATTTCAGGTACAGTGGTCCCTTGGTATCTGAGAGAGATTGGTTCCAGTACCCCCTGTGGAAACCAAAATCTCAGATGCTCAAGTGCCTTATTTAAAATGGCTTAATATTTGCATATAACCTATGCACATCAGCCCTTACATTTTAAGTCACTGCTA
The DNA here is from genome assembly GCF_902686445.1 of Sciurus carolinensis. Lineage (NCBI taxonomy): Eukaryota > Metazoa > Chordata > Mammalia > Rodentia > Sciuridae > Sciurus > Sciurus carolinensis. The sequence goes on from NC_062221.1 coordinate 45,535,662, forward strand.
GTTTACTTATAATATCTAATGTAAGTAAATGCTATATAAAGCAGTATCATGCAGTATTATTTAGGTAATGTGACAAGAAATAAAAGTTCATACACATTCAATAAAGATGTGATTTATTTTTCACGTTTTTGATTTGTGGTTGTTTGAATCCACTGAAGTGGAACTTGTGGATACAAAAGACTGAATGTAGACAATGCTCTTAACTTGTGGATACAAAAGACTGAATGTAGACAATGCTCTTAGCAGTAGTTATGAATGCAGTGGTATGCATTCATTAATTTAGTTTTACATAATGAATTAATCAAACTATTTTATTTGTTTTTGAAATATATAAATCTATATTTCTTGTTTTACGGAGAAGTGCAAGATTTTCCAACTATTTTAGTTTGGGGTCTGCCATTCAGCTTTCATTGAAGCTTTTACACATGTCACAGATATAATCTAGTAAATATGGATTATTGTCACTCAATTGATAAATATTTCAGTATGTAAGTGAAATTTGCAAACCCCCATTTTTTTTTTCTTTAATCTTGAACATCTTGGCTAACATGATTTTTGTCTTCCATCCATATTATAACATTCTCCAAAGATATATATTCAGGATTTTGTAAAATAAGGTGCCTTAGCTTGTTGAGTACTTTTGAATACACAGTACACATGGGATGTAGACATTTTATAAAAATTTAGTTTTCTTTTGTTGTGGTATTGGCAATTAAATCCAAGGCCTCACACATGTTAAGTAACCACTCTCCCACTGAGCTCCATTCCTAGCCCTAACATTTTTTAGCCAGGTATGGTGCCGCATGCCTGTAATCCCAGCTATTGAAAGAAGCAAGAAGACTGCAAGTTCAGGATTAACCAAGCTGAATCCTGACCCATTAAAAATAAACAAATAAAAGTATTTGAGGATGTAGTTTGGTGGTGAGGCCTTGAGTTCAATTCTCAGGACCACACACACACACAAACACACACACACACACACACACACACACACACTATCTATCTATCTATCTATCTATATATGCACATATATATAATGTATTTAAATATATAAATATTTATACAAGTTTATACAATATTTTATACAAGTATACAAGTATATACAAGTATTATACAAGTATAAATATATAAATATACAATATACAATTATATATTTACACAAGTATATATAAATATATATATATATATATATATTTTTTTTACACCTTGAAAAGGAGGGATAGGCCAAGTACAGTGGCTCATGCTTGTAATCCCAGTGGCTCGGAGGCTGAAGCAAAAGAATCAGAAGTTCAAAGTCAGCCTCAGCAACTTAGCGAGGCCTCAGGTAACTTAGAGAAACCCAGTCTCAAAATTAAAAAATAATAATAATAATAAAAATAAAAAGGGCTGGAGATGTGGCTTAGTGGTTAAAATGCCCCTGGATTCAATCCGTGATGCCAAAATAAAATAAAGGTGGCATGGGAAACCTATTATGTACAAATTACTGGTCATGGGAATTTAAGTCACCACATTTTATTGTTAAAACAATGTCTAAAGATATTACTAGTTTTTAAGTTATAATAATTGTAGGAGTCATCCTTCCTGAAAGCAAATAGTAAAAAGAGGAAAATTCAAGCAGAATAGGTTATATTTGGTTAAACCTAAAAAAAAAATGAAGAATTATCCCATCAAATAAATGGAAAGAGTATTTCAGGGATAAGAAACTAGGTAAACAAAGTCATGCTAGCATGACTCTTGTCTGGAGAATTCTGAGTGTTAATTCATAGTGCATGCCTAGCAAACTTTAGACTCCTGGAGTGCTGACTTTGTTTTTTCTAGGATAGGACAAAGCTTGATTCCAGCCCACCAATTATAGTAGTTATAAGGCTAGCTAAATTTTAAACAGAGAAGATGGCATTAGGCTATTTTGATTTCATCTCAGCCCATGCATGTTTATGTAGTAAGGGCTTTGTGTCCATTCACCAGATTGCACATGAATATTTGTGCACATGCTATAGATGTTAGTCACCTTTTCCATGAGCTGCTTTTATGGAAAGCAACAGATTCTCTTCACAAGTTTGCTCGTATGTTAGAAGTGAATACCAATGCCTTTTGACCCCAGACTTTCCTATGGATACTTAATGTGCCAAGTACTTACAGAATACTTGCATAGTGGACAAGAAGGCAGCATGGGGATTTCCTAGCCCCCTTTCCTGGCAAATTGACAGGTTGCATTGCAGCAGGTGCGCAGCAAAGCAATTAAGAATGTACAGGGTGACAAAACGTGTGTTATGACTGCAGGCATTTTATGTGAATGACATGTCATGGCAAGTACTGGTCTCAAGAGCTTATACCTAAGGCTCTGGGGTGTGAGGGCAATCTATATGCATATGAAAGCATAAAGTGAACTCTCAAGGAAAAATAACCTTGACTGGAAATCTTGACATGAACCAAGTACATTGCAATTCAATGTACTTGATATTTTGCTACCTAAATATTTTACAAATGTCTTATTTATATGATAAGATGCAATAAGCATCTGTCTTGGATGATGTGATTTTTTTACTACTAAATATCTTATTTGGCTGCCAGGAGGACAGGAAGAGCTGGTTTGTTAAAATTTATGATTGGATGAAAAAAGTCAACACCATCTTTAAGAACACATTTAGCTCTTGGTATCAATCTGTCTGCTCTTGGGATGTCTGACTTTACACGTGAAAAAATTTAATATGAGCATTCATGTATTGCTCACAAATTTTCTGAACAACCAAAAAGCAGGAGTGAAAAAATAGATTTTGGATGGTAGATAAAATGGTTTATCACTCATGCAAACCAATATTTGTGTAGAAATTTGAGGAGTTATGGACTTCCCAGAAACTCCTTTATGGATCACCAGTTGATGGGCCTAAATTAAAGATTTTTGTATTCATGTACATTTTTAGAGAGGCAGAGTTTACAGAGTTCATTAGATTTTCAAAGTAATCCATAATTCCAACAGCATTAAGGTGATTTCTAAAGTCCTTTCTACATCCAAAATTGTGTAATTCACTTTACATCCTTATACATTCCTGTTGATATGTTATTTTTCTTCCAAAAAGAAGTATACCTTATTTTCTAAGAAAAAAATGTGTCCCTTTATTTATGACTATAGGAACTATAATTTTCAGTATAAACATTATAATACAAAGGGATTTTCTGCATTTTAGATCAGCATTCAAAGGCAATTTCAAATTTAAGTTTTATATTGACAACAAGGGTTAAAATAGATTGTGATTTGCCTAATTTTTATTTTACATGGACTGTTAAAACTAAATGTGAAAGTGACATTTGTGTTTCAAATACATAAGTAAATGCTTATTTCTATAAATAAAATACCTCTATAGTACTTATATTAATACTCTAATTTTTTTTAAAAAAATTCCCTATAACTAATAAAAATAGACAAAAGAGAAATTTGGATTCTTTAGGGGAAATAAGTACATTTTGGGAATATTACAAAAACCTAATATTTTAGTCAGCTTTATTTTCATTATGCATAATATGAATTTATTTTATGTTATCAGATATTAGAATTTTAGCAGAATAATACAGTTTGCACAAAAATATACAAAGAATCTTGTCTCTTCACTTTTGTACTTGCTGAGTTAGAAAAGGATACTGAGTAAGATTTGAACTCTTAATTCTAACCCTCCATCAGAGCAAAACAATGAGAGTGAGGACTTATAAAAAAAATTCAGAGTAGTTAAGGTTTTTAATTTGTTTTTATTTTTCATCTTGTTTGCTGCATTATCTTTCTTCCACCACTAACTACCCTCTATCCCTCTTTTTCCTTTCCACTGTGGAAGCTTCTTATAGTGCTTTGGCACAAAATAATGCAATAAAATTCTTCAGAGTTATAATTGTTATTAAATATTTATATTGGGGGAATTTTTATCACAAATGGGAAAGATTTCGTGTGATATAACCTGCTCTGTGCTCTTAAAAAAAAGTTACATAAATGACAACTGTCAAGATTTTAAGGTTTCTAAAATCTTATTATTCCACACTTCTTAATTTTTCCTCATTCTCTGGGTCATACCTGAAATTCCACAGCTTGAGAGTCTTTATTTTTAAAACAATTCTGTTGACTGTGTTAAATGATGTATCTTCTTTTGCTATATTGAATTTTCATAACCATCAAAAGATGATCTGAATCAAGGCATTTTGGATGAGGGGATGTCTTGTTTGCTGTCTTAACTTGGGCTACTATACAAAAATGCCATATATTGAGTGGTTTAAACAACAGATATGTATTTCTCACAGTTGTGGAGGTTGAAAAGTTCAAGATCAAGGCTTTAACAGATTCAGATCATAGGGAGGAATCTCCTTTTGGCTTGATGATGTTCACTTCTTGCTTTGGCCTCATCTGGAGAAAAAGCTGTGGTCCCTCTTTCTCTTCTTCTAAGTGCACTAACTCTATCATGGGATGCCCCACCTCTATCATAACCTCATATCTGAAGAGCCACTTCCAAATACTGCCTCTTGAACCTAACCAGCTAAAACTGCTTCAAATTGCAAAATAAGAATTTTGAGGGAACATAAACATTCAGTCCATAATAGGAGCCATTCTAATAATATATTTTGACTCTTAGGTAAGTTTCAGTTCTATTTTCATGTATTTTGCATCCATGTACTTGTTCCTTTTTCCCTTTTCTCCACTAAACATTAGAGCTCAGTCATTCAGTACAGCAGTTAACAAATGTATGCAGCTGGTCAATGTATTCTCAGAAATTAATTAAATTGGTTCTTCTGTTATCTCTAATTGAATCATCCTTTCATAAATAAGTGTATGGAGTAGATAGAAATTTCCTCAGTCTTTGCTTATGTCTCTACTCTGCCAATTTCAAGCATCCAAAGAAGTCTCCCCTGTGTCCCTTAAAAGCCCTAAACATTATTTTGAATACAACCATTTAGTTCCAGGAATTTTATTACCTTTCAGATTTCTTATTTTAGGATTCACTGAATATTATTTCTACTCAGTTTTGCAAATACATTTTCCTTTCATTAATGAGCTATAGTGGTATGCATAACTATCTTAAAGTATTTATGGATTAGAATATTTAAGTAGAACTGCAAGGGAGAAATATTAAGACCTATAGATGGTAGCTACAAGCCAACTAATGTTAACTGAATATAAGGAAGAACTTTTCTATAATTTAAAGATGGCATGATTTTTCCTTGTAATAAAATATAGAAGTCCACTATCATAAGAGAGTGAATTCCTTTTTAATAGATACAGTAAGTATAACTTTAATAACCTGTAGTTAGGGGTGATAAAGAGGATTTTCATGTAGTTAAATATGATGCTCTTTTAGGGTACTTCTGAAAACAAGAGCACACTTTTCAAATATTAGATTTCTACGTATAAATTTGACATGAAATGAACTTGAACAAGAGCACAAGTTATAAACTGGACCCATCAAAGATGGTTACTTATTGTCTTATTTTGAAAGGGCTTTGCAATTAAATCTGAATACATAATAAAGTGATAAATGTTTAGCACACTCTAACAAGATGTAAACGAATTTCACAAAGTACTTAGAGGAAAAACTGTTGTGATTAATCGTGAACTCAACATGCAGTGAATTATTGATTGGCAATTTGAAACTCAAATGAAAGATTTCTATATATTAGTTGATAAGGTTGTTTTTTCCAAGTAAAGCCCTACTCACCACATACAGTTTATTGAATCTAGTAATTGAGATTTAGCCAATCTTGCAAATTAATATCTTTGAGAAAAGTTATGGCCTATCCAGCTAAAACTTAAATTCCCCATGACAGCATATTGCTATAAAAGCTCCCAACATTGCAAAATCTAATGTTTTGAATTGAGTTTTTAAAAGCATCTTAATTTTAACATTTTTGCTTTCTGATATTCAATGTCTCATGTTACTCTGCACCTAGTCTTTGGTAATTGTTATTTAATCCATTAATGGGAATGAAATGGTTTTTCTAGCACCCTTGAAATTTTTCTTTTTGGTAGTAAGCTCAGTATCTCTTCTGCTTTTCTTTTCATTTTTCCCTGTACACTGCAGAATGAGAGGTTATTTCTGATTTTTCCTTACTCCTCTTTCTATTATTCAGTAACAACATCACATTTGATGTCTGACACTCTTTCTCATAATTAATGTACTTCAGAAGATGCATGGAGGGGGGGAAAGCCAGTAAGATTAAAGAGGGTGCATGTAATTGTCCTCTTTTGTAAAAGAAAGCATAAAGCAAAGAATTGAACCCAGAGCACCAGTGCCCTGCTCTCTTGCAGAACTTCTGAGGCCTTCAATATTTGGATACAATCTTTGTCACTATCTTTCTTTGAACTCAGCAATTGAATGTAGCTAAAATTATTGTATGTAGCTATGCATGAAGTTTTTCAGCACAGAAGACAAAATACTGTTTTTATTAAGTTTGTAGAATTATAAAAAACATTTCACAACACAAGTAGAGCCTTCAAGGTGTTTATTTTTTTACCCAAATATATTTCCTTCTATATTTACTTTATTCCTCTTTGTTAATGTGGCATGGAGAATAAGATAAGTCTATTTTATTAAAGAACACGTAGACTATAGACACTTTTAATTGCATAGATAAAGAAACCCAGTTTCACTCCCTCTTAATCTTGTCAGCACCATATAGATTTCCTAGTTAATTCCCTCCATTGTAGATCTACACATTATAGTCTTCTTATCTAAAGACAGAAAAAAAGCAGCTTCTTATTTTCAATGACCTTGTCTTTATATGTGTATATATTCTTAAGTGGTTTCTGGTTACATACTATACCTTTAAAATTTTTTCAATATTTTTGATCTTTTTTTCTCTTAAGGCAAATGCTTCATTCATAATTTTTAAATATAAATTATTTTTTTTTGCATAAATTTTGAGTTTCAATGTATTCTTATAAATAAATTTAGTATTATATTTCATATGATTGGCTGCTTCAAAAGAATTTAAATAAATTTAGTATTATATTTCATATGATTGGCTGCTTCAAAAGAATTTTAAAATTTACACTTATACATTCAAGTGAATAAAAGATTATTCAGAATTTTCTTGGACTCACTTCTCTTTCCAAATACAGTCTTATTTTCGTTCTCCTCCTGTGGTAAAATAATTGCCTTTATTTCTCTTCTCCTATTCAAATAATTGCCTTTATTTTCTTCTCCTATTTAATCTTAAGTCCACTTTCCACAGGTATTTTGTCCATCCATTCACCAAAACTGCTCTTATCAAGGACACTAATTATCATCATGCTCCTAAATCCATTAGTAAATTTTTAGTCCTTGTCCTACTTGACCTATGAGCAGCATTTGACAGTATTGATTTCTTCCTCCCATCCATTGCCTTGTAGATACTATGCTTTCTTGGTTTTTCATCTTTACTACTCACTCTTTGCCAATCTTCTTTGCTATTTTATTTGCTTATGCCTGCTCTCTGAATGTTGAATTGCCCCCCAATTTGTCTCTGTCCTTATCTCTCTCTTCCATTCCTCCTTAGTGATCTATCAACTCTATGTTAATGGCACTTCACTTTTCATTTCACTCCTGACTTTAGAACACTGGTCAATTAAATGCTCACCATCTCTGTGTGGATATTTAATAACCATCAGCAACTATGCTGCCTTTCCTATAGTCTCACCTAGACATACTCTGGTATTCCACTATTCAGTTGGAAGTTATTACAGTTCCCCCTGCCCATTGCTCAGGCTAAAAACATAACAAAATCTTTTTCACAGCCTACATTTAGTCCATGGGAAATTGTAATATCTCTTCCTTCAAATATATCCAGAATTTGACTACTTCTCATCACTCCCACTAAAAGCACCCTGGTCTCAGTCACCATTTATTTGCAACGTCTTACTGGTGCCCTAACTAGTTACCCTATTTCTGTCCTTGCCCATCTCACGTTTGTTCTCAACACAACTGTGGAGGTCATCTTAGCTTATGCCTGGGATAGTCCTTCTTTTCAGCTTTAAAGTAATTCTTCCCTTTGCCTAGAATATTTTTCCCACAAGTACACATCCATTTGGCTTACTTATCTCTTTCACATTCTTTCAGTCTTTGGTCTAATGCTACTTTTTTCAATAGCCATATTCATTTCAGCAGAGCTGCTGTAACAAGAACTACAAATTGAGTAACTCAAAACAACAAAATTTTATTCTTTTATATTTCTAGAGGCCAGAAGTATGAAAGCAAGGGTTGATGGGATTGGTTCTTTATGGAGGCTCTGAATGTAAGTCTATTTACTGCCTCTCTCACAAGTTCCATTGGCTGCTTGAAACCCTTGATATTCCTTGAATTGTAGCTTGACTTGTAGATTGCAAACTTGGCTGCTATCTTCCCCTGGCCTTTCTCTCTCCTGTATCTCAACTCTTCCTCTGCCCTTCTCTTTTAAGGGCATCTGTCTTTGGAATAAGGACCTGCCCTAAATACAGGAAGATCTCATCTTAAGATTCTCTGAAAAAGACCCTATTACCAAATAAGGTCAACAGTTAAGTTCTAGATGGACATATTCTTTGCAGGTGCCACTGTTCAACCCACTCAGTTAAGCTTATCCTGACCATCTTTTTTAAAAAAAAGTTATCTCTGTTCCCAATTCTTCCTCTATTAAGAGAAGAAATTTAGAACACTTGGATTTTAGGAAGCTTGTATGTAAAGACGAAAGATTACATGTCGGCCTCAATAAAGTTTGGGGCTTAACATTATCAAACACACCAGGGCTCCTGTGGTGAAGTGCAGGTATATTCATGTTAAATGATAAATAAAACATATGGTAAGCTTTACTTCAATATCAGGCCAGGTTTGCCTCCCTGATTATTTTGTGCCAAACTTATAGGAACTCTCTCAACCTTTGTTGTTGCTTTATCATTTACTTGTTTGTTACATCTATTATTTTTTTGTTTGTCTCCATCTCACCAGATTTCATTCTGTGAGGGCAGAGTCTTTATGTCTTTTAATCCCTGATGTATCCCAAACTCCTACAATAGTTTTTGGTATATGCTCAATAAATATTTGAGTATCTCCTAATGGTGCTTGTCTCAAGAATGTTCTCTGGAAATTGAGGTCATAGAAGAATGTGCCAAGAATAGGAGATAAAGATTTCAAAAAGAGATAAAAGGGCAAGTGAGGTTCAATGTATCTTATGGATCTACTATCGTATGTTACTTCGAGCATTCCAGATTTGGGAAAAGTCTTTTGGTGAATGAGATTTTGTAAATTGAGTTACTGAATTACTTTATCACTTTTATTTATCTACAATGGCTTTACAGTGATGGATTTAAGCAGGAGAAACCATATTTGGTCCTTTTTTTTTATTCAAAATTTTAATATCTTTTGTAATAATTCAGAAAAGAAACTATTTTTACCCTGCACTTAAGGTGATACAGAACATATGATATTCTTTTTACATTTAAATAAGATATTTTAATTTTCAAAAATTATAATTTGCTGCTCACTTTCATAATCAGCGAACTTTTTTCCCTTGTGTCTCTGTGGGGGTTCCTCAGTGAATATGTAAACCTGAAAACGCTGTGGAGAACTTGTAAAGTAAGTTTTAGAAATTGATATTGAGAGGTTAGAGGTTTTGTTTGTAACAATATGCTCATGAAACAATTATAAAAAGCACAAAATAATTAACTTTCTATTAGATGTCTCACATATTAAAAATATTTGATAATGGCCAAGCGAAAGAACAATTGAGGATGATTCATCCATCAATACGTTTCAGTAAAATGGCCAAGAGTTCCCATAGTCTTAATTCTAGCATTACCCTAAAGTAGTGGTTAATATATTTATTAATAGGCTACCATAAACATTTCTCAAGTTTATTCTCATGGTTCATTTTTCTGGGCTTAAATTAACACTATGACTTTTATATTCATCAACTTAAATACTTTTTAAGCACCATTTGTTGTATGTGTGGGTACAGTAGGTAATAATACAGATAATGTCTCTCCTCTTAGGAAGTTAGGTTCTAATGAAAGGTAAAGGAAGGAAGAGAGACGATTAATAAATAAAAGAACCCAAACATAAGGTTATATCAGCTGGCAATCAGTGTTCCAAAAAAAAAAAAATGTAATAAATTCCTATGGCAGAGAAGGAGGGTATAAAGGACCTGATCTCTTTAGATAGGATTGTAAGGGTGAACCTCTTAGAAGGTATAATATTTGACCTGAGCCCTAAAGGATGGAGAGAAGTCAGCAATGTGCCTATCATGGAATACAGTGCCCTTGCAGAGGAAATGGTATGAGATAAAGTTCTAAAACTTTTTCAGGCTAATAAAGAATGTCAGAGAATATGGAATGTGAAAAAGAACTAGAGAACTGTGGGATGATAAGGTGAAAGAGGAGGCAGAGACCTGGTCCTAAAAGGATTTTGCAGCCTTGGTTAGGAGTTTAGATTAGATTGAAGTATATTAGGATGTCTTTACCAGTCTAAGAAGTGAGACATATGAGTTGCTTTGTGTTTTGAGAAGATCACTCTGGCTATTGTGTAGAACATGGTAGAATAAAAGATCCTTGTCCCCCCAAATCAGTTTGTCATAGTTGTAGTTTGAATGTAGCATGTTGGATGTACAATGTTGTGCTTCTCATCTGTGTGCTCACTGGTATTCACCCCTTAATACTGCATCTCTCCTTGGTATGCTTTCAATAAGTAAATGTTAATAATATAACATGGAATAGAATTTTAAAAGGAATATGTGATAGGAACAAATGTGTGACCAGTTTTTAAATAAATATAAATGCAATGTTTTTCAGATCTTAGAGACTTAGTTTTATAAAGAAGACAGGAGAATAAATTTAAATGGTTATTTGGTGGGTGTTACTTGAGTGCTCAGCATGTGCTATATACTTTGGGGTATGTTACAATAAAAAAAAAACAGATACAAACTTCTCCTTCAATGAAATTCTATTATATCCCAAATTCTCTAAAAGAAAATCTTTTGTCATTCTGATAAAAATTATTTATTTTTGTATATAAAGAACCTAATTAGATGATCACAAACATTTTCTTTGAATTCTATTAAATTCATGAAACATTTCATGTAGATTTGGTTGTCTTAGTTAATATTTCTTTAAGAAGTGCTTTCAAGTTAGTACTTCTCTAGGTGAGACCAGGCCCATTTCTTCTATTTCTTCCTTGATTGCCTTTATTTTGTAATGATGTGTTTGTATCATTTTCCCCTTCCTATATTTCACTTCTTTGTTATTATCTTTCTACATAATTGGCATGTTTAGAATCATAAAATATTTAAAAGGAAAACCACAGTTGCAGTTTTAATACATGCCATTGTCATTGTCATTTTCTTTAGTTTAATTTGTCACTAATTCCTTATCTGTGTAAAAATTCCAGTGTCCTTTCCCTTCTCTTATCACTGGTATTCACTTTCAGTTCTATTCATGTAGCCTTGCTTGTTAAGTCCATGTTACTTTATTATTATTTTTTTTATATTTACATCTCTTCTTTTGAGCATTATTTTTATTTGCTTACATGTCCTCACATGGCAGAAGAGCAAACAGGGCCCCTCTATCTTCTTTTTGTAAGGCACTAATGCATTCAGGAGGGCAGACCTTCATGACCCACTTCTTTCCCAAAGTCCTCATCTCTTCATACCTCACTTTCGGAATTAGATTTTAACATATGAATTTGGGGGGATAGTCAACTATAACTCTGGCACTGATGTTATTGTAGAAAGGAATCCAGGGAACCCTCTTACCTTCTCTCTGTCATGTGAGAACACAGTAAGAAGTTGATGTCTGCAATCCTGAAGAAGGCCCCCTCACTAGAACCCAAAATTGCTGGCCCTCTTATCTCAGATGTCTAGTATGCAAAGTGACTAAATGAATGGTTTCATTTTTGTCTATTAGGATTCTATTAACTGAATTGTTTAAAGTCTGGTAGGAGTTTTTTCTTTTTTATGACTATGATGATTCTAAAGTATATTTCTAATTCATATTTCTTGTAACTAAGCTTATTTTCACTGATTTTTATTGCTGAATTATTTTACTGAATCTAAATCATGACATTATGGAATAAGAACAATCAAACTGATAGTTGAAGGTCCAATTGCACACTGAACTGAAAAAATGGTAGAATCAGAAAATATAAAGATAAATAGGAACTTGCTCACTGATTATCACAAAAGATTACCATATTATTGGTGAGTGCAGTAGTCTTCAGTTCAAATAGCAGACTTTCACTTCACTCAAAGTTGACTGAATACTTCATCTGCCTCTTCCAAAATTGCTCTTTGGTAGCCAGTGTTTCTCATTTACGTATGAAAAAATGAGGAACTTGCTCCTCTTTGAATGTGATCCTAAGATATAGCACAGCAACTAAGGAATCTGAAGTAGTGGCCCCTCTCCCTTGGGACATTTTTTATGGAGCTTTCCAACTCAACTCTCTGAGCATTTGTATTCTATGCTTATGTCCTATTCTCAAGCCATAACTAGCATAAATATGTAATTATATGGTTTGTTTTATTGGTAATAGATTCCAAAATACTCTATTATTATGGCACTGTTTGAATTGTGTTTACTATATCAACATAAACATATAAATTGAGTCAAATTATTTGTTTGGTTAACTGCAAACCACAAGTTATTACAGTGTTGTCAGTTTCAAAATGTTGCGTGACAATGAAACCATTTGATTCCCTTTGTTCACACTTGAACCTCAAAAACTTTGTAATTGTTTCCTATCATCTATCAGGCACAGCCTTTACAGATGTCATGAGGAGAACTCTGTAGCACCTTTTGAGGACCCTATGTAACTATTTCAACATGCTCAGTAGTTTTCAAGGTGGCTTGTGGCTTAATTGATAATTTCTGTTCAAAGTATTTTTTCTCTTTGCCTAAGTTACTTCTTCCTGCATACTCAAAATCAATTTTACCATTAGATAAATTCAGGATGTTTTTAGTAAAATGTTGGCATTTCCCACGATGTTTCTTTACAGGAGTTTTTAATAGGTAACCCAATCATACATTAAACTTTTTTCTATTTGGCAATAGAATTGTTTAAAACCCTTTCTATCTTGTAGTCTCTTCAAACTGCTTCTCTTTTCTTCATCTTCAGGATTTTAAATAAAGACAAACTGAAGGATGTGGAATTTACACCTACCTTCCTTTAGCCATGGCATTCAACCACCTGTCTGTAGTTTCCTGCTTCCTGTTCTGTTGGCCATCATTACTATTATTTCCCAGCTGCACTCTCTGCCCTGTGTGTGCTCTTATATCTCTAATTCTTCATCCTTGCTTCTTTGCTTCTAGTGAAAGAAATGGGCAAATGTAAAATCAGATCCAACATTGAGACCCAGAAGATACAGAATATTTCATTTTATAATCCAAGCACTAAAGAAACATAGCATTAATAATTGAGAAGACATGAATGAATAACCTTGCATTTCCATGCAAGAAGAAAAGAAAGCTCCTAGGAATTCAGTGGATTCTTTTAATTGTTTTCTGATCTTATGATTCTCTTTCTCCTTGATATCTGTATTCAGCTAAGGTCAACATCTGTGTGATTAAAAGAAAACTCTGGTAATGAGAATGTCTAGTGAAAAGACATTCTTTTTAATGCTAAAGCAACTGTGAAATAAGGTTTTTTTTTTTTTTTTCAATATATACCAGGTGGAAATGCAAGTCTCCCTAGGGACTGGCAGCTTAGATATAGGTGTGTGAAGTTTTTCCCTTTATGTTTCTGAAAAGAACTGAATTCATATAGAGATTACTGAAGCCCTCCTCATGTAAGTCCAGGCCGTTGCTGCTATCGCAGGTGAGGTGAAGATCATGAATGTCCTTGAGGTATTATCAGGATCTTCACTCATTGGAACATTCTCTGTAGCCACCATGGCAAAG